>NC_133161.1:105226548-105526667 GCF_040802235.1 Manis javanica | reverse complement strand
CTAAAGATTATTTAAGAGACCCAATGCTCAGGATTTACTTGTGAGGATATGTGAGGTTGGGTGAAAGAAAAAGCTGATCCCAAGTCAGAATGTTCTAAATTCAGAGAGTAGGAGTCAGCTCACAGTCACTTTGGAGAGAGACCCACAGGCTCTGTGGGAGTAGCCCCTGATGGCTGGGCTGAATCATCAATGAGTCTTGGTAATTGCTAAGAAGGAGCAGAAAGGCTTTAGGTTAAGGGAGCTTGAGTACAGGAAACTATGCTTTGGAAAACTGCTTTGCAGCTTAAGAAGGAAAAGACAAGGAGGTCTTTACAATTTCCTGAATGTGCTGTGTATTTGGAGGGGTTGATTGGCAAGTATGAAAAGTGTGTTCACTTTCCCATTTTGAGAGCAGAGGCAGGGGTGTGCGTGTGTGTGCATGCAGGTACAGAGTGCTTGAACAATGAAATTCAAGGGTAGAAAAAAACATGGGAAAGGGTAATAAACACAGTTTCAAAAGAAAATATGTAGCTGGATTTGGACTAATTCTCTTGCAATCTTTCCACCTGAGGACTTTATTGGACCCAATGTTGTATCCACTGGTTCTCTGTGGAAACTGCAAGCCTTTTCTACTCTTCGGAGCTCTCATTCCTATGCTCTAACCGACATTCTCCATTGGTTCTCTCTACTGTGGCTTAGAGTTCTCTTTTCTAAGGTGACAAACTTGTCTACTTCTTCACCCTCTTCATCAATTTTTTTCTTTTGCACATTCAATACTTAATAAAAGCCTGGTTCTCTCCAACTGACATCGTACCACTAAGAAACATCTTTGCCTATGGTGGAGACCATTTTCGCTATCACACTTCAAATAACTAAAGATCAGAAATTCCCAACCTGATTTTTCCACCTTGAACTAACCCACATACCCTTCAAGCTCATGTTGTTCAACTTAGTGCACATCTCTTTTCTTATTTACAGATGATCTCCTTAATTTGTTGAGGGCTCAACACTTCATCTCTTAATCTCTAACCTGTGACCTTCCATCATCCCTCACTTCAACCTTCAGTTGGATGATGCTTTCAAAATACTGATATTTCAAAGTGTAATTTCATATAAAATGAAAGTATTGTTCACCCTACTTCGACCACACACTTCTATTTCCTCATTCCTAGAACTGTTTTACCTAATAATAATAAATTTAAAGACCCTATCACTTATCAAAATCTTTTATTTTTAATTATTTTACTTCACTACTCTCACAAGATTAGTTGGTCAACTATTTCACAAAATCCACCCATTTCTTCTCTGACATTTCTGCATATGTCATCTTACTCCTGTCTTCACTTCCTTCCCTCTCAAATGTAGGTTCAGTGTGCTATCACTTAAACCAGTCTTAGCCTCATTTGCTATGTCAAGGAGCCAATCTAAGGGTTCTGCAAGTTTCTAAGTATGTTTATCCTACCATTCATTCAGAAGGAAGGGTAACAGCCCCAGGGATGATTTGAAGACTCATCAGACCCAAGATGCTGTGTATGATTTCCGTGTCTTTCATCTGGTGAACTGTGGTAACATTAGAGTTCCCCAGGTAGTGGTGTGTCAAAGTACTCATTGAAGAAGACCCAGAGACTCCATTAACAAAGGAGTGTTTTGCAGTCATTTATAATCTGGGGGAAAAAAGAACTAATACTTGAGAGAAAAAACTAGAGTTAGTTCAAAATGAGAAAACAAAAGAATACCCTAGGGCACTGAGACAGTTCATGAAATGTATGTAGGAAGGAGGCCAAGGGCTAGAGCTCTATATTTGATTTAGCTGTCTTCTATCTAGCGTGAAGTTATGTCAGAGAAAAAGCTTTGGTATAACTCCAGTATGTATGAGATCCCATTTTCTTTTAAATTTATTTATTTATATTTTTTTGAAGAACATTATGTTTACTAGGCTCTCCCCTACCCCAAGTCCCCCCCACAAACCCCATTATAGTCACTGTCCATCAGCATAGCAAGACGCTGTAGAATCACTACTTGTCTTCTCTGTATTGCAAAGCCCTCCCCTTTCCCCAACCCTCAACATTATACATGCTAATCATAATACTCCCTTTCTTCTTCCCCACCCTTATCCCTCCTTACCCTCCCATTCTCCCCAGTCTCTTTCCCTTTGGTAACTGTTAGTCCATTCTTGGGTTCTGTGATTCTGCTGCTGTTTTGTTCCTTCAGTTTTCCTTTTGTTCTTATACTCCACAGATGAGTGAAATCATTTAGTATTTGTCTTTCTCCGCTTGGCTTATTTCACTGAACATAATACCCTCTAGCTCCATCCATGTTGTTGCAAATGATAGGATTTGTTTTCTTCTTATGGCTGAATAATATTCCATTGTGTGTATGTACCACATTTTCTTTATCCATTCATCTACTGATGGACACTTAGGTTGCATCCATATCTTGGCTATTGTAAATAGTGCAGCGATAAACGTAGGGGTGCATCTGTCTTTTTCAAACTGGAATGCTGCATCCTTAGGGTAAATTCCTAGAAGTGGAATTCCTGGGTCAAATGGTATGTCTATCTTGAGCATTTTGAGGAACCTCCATATTGCTTTCCACAATGGTTGAACTAATTTACATTCCCATCAGCAGTGTAGGAGGGTTCCCCTTTCTCCACAACCTCGCCAACATTTGTTACTGTCTTTTGGATGGTGGCCATCCTTACTGGTGTGAGGTGATATCTCTTTGTGGTTTTAATTTGCATTTCTCTGATAACTAGCGATGTGGAGCATCTTTTTATGTGTCTGTTGGCCATCTGAATTTCTTCTTTGGAGAACTGTCTGTTCAGCTCCTCTGCCCATTTTTTAATTGGATTATTTGCTTTTTGTTTTTTGAGGTGTGTGAGCTCTTTATATATTTTGGATGTCAAGCCTTTATCAGATCTGTCATTTATGAATATATTCTCCCATACTCTAGGGTACCTTTTTGTTCTATTGATGGTGTCCTTTGCTGTACAGAAGCTTTTCAGCTTGATATAGTCCCACTTGTTCATTTTTGCTTTTGTTTTCCTTGCCCAGGGAGATATACTCATGAAGAAGTCGCTAATGTTCACATCCAAGAGAGTTTTGCCTATGTTTTTTTCTAAGAGTTTTACGGTTTCATGACTTACATTCAGGTCTTTGATCCATTTTGAATTTACTTTTGTGTATGGGGTTAGACAGTGATCCAGTTTCATTCTCTTACATGAGCTGTCCAGTTCTGCCAGCACCATCTGTTGAAGAGACTGTCATTTTCCCATTGTATGTCCATGGCTCCTTTATCGAATATTAATTGACCGCATATGTTTGGGTTAATGTCTGAAGTCTCTAATCTGTTCCACTGGTCTGTGGCTCTGTTCTTGTGCCAGTACCAAATTGTCTTGATTACTATGGCTTTGTAGTAGAGCTTGAAGTTGGGGAGTGAGTGAGATCCCTGCCACTTTATTCTTCTTTCTCAGGATTGCTTTTGGCTATTCTGGGTCTTTGGTGTTTCCATATGAATTTTTGAACTATTTGTTCCAGTTCGTTGAAGAATGTTGTTGGTAATTTGATAGGGATTGCATCAAATCTGTATATTGCTTTGGACAGGATGGCCATTTTGACAATATTAATTCTTCCTAGCCAAGAGCATGGGATGAGTTTCCATTTGTTAGTGTCCACTTTAACTTCTCTTAAGAGTGTCTTGTAGTTTTGAGGGTATAAGTCTTTCACTTCTTTGGTTAGGTTTATTCCTAGGTATTTTATTCTTTTTGATGCTATTGTGAATGGAATTGTTTTCCTGATATCTCTTTCTATTGGCTCATTGTTAGTGTATAGGAAAGCCACAGATTTCTGTGTGTTAATTTTGTATCCTGCAATTTTGCTGTATTCCGATATCAGTTCTAGTAGTTTTGGAGTGGAGTCTTTAGGGTTTTTTATGTACAATATCATGTCATCAGCAAATAGTGACAGTTTAACTTCTTTACCAATCTGGATTCCTTGTATTTCTTTGTTTTGTCTGATTGCCGTGGCTAGAACCTCCAGTACTATGTTAGTGGGGAGAGTGGGTCTTCCTGTCTTGTTCCCGATCTCAGAGGAAAAGCTTTCAGCTTCTCGCTGTTCAGTATGATGTTGGCTGTGGTTTTATCGTATATGGCCTTTATTATGTTGTGGAACTTGCCTTCTATACCCATTTTGCTGAGAGTTTTTATCATGAATAGATGTTGAATTTTGTTGAATGCTTTTTCAGCATCTATGGAATGATCATGTGGTTTTTGTCTTTCTTTTTGTTGATGTGGTGGATGAAGTTGATGGATTTTCGAATGTTGTACCATCCTTGCATCCCTGGGATGAATCCCACTTGGTCATGATGTATGATCCTTTTGATATATTTTTGAATTTGGTTTGCTAATATTTTATTGAGTATTTTTGCATCTACATTCATCAGGGATATTGGTCTGTAGTTTTCGTTTTTGCTGGGATCTTTGCCTGGTTTTGGTATTAGGGTGATGTTGGCTTCATAGAGTGAGTTTGGGAGTATTCCCTCCTCTTCTATTTTTTGGAAAACTTTAAGGAAAATGGGTATTATATCTTCTCTGTATGTCTGATAAAATTCCGAGGTAAATCCATCTGGCCCAGAGGTTTTTTTTCTTGGGTAGTTTTTTGATTACTGCTTCAATTTCTTTTCTGGTAATTGGTTTGTTTAGATTTTGTGTTTCTTCCTTGGTGAGTCTTAGAAGGTTGTATTTTTCTAGGAAGTTGTCCATTTCTTCTAGGTTTTCCAGCTTCTTAGCATATAGGTTTTCATAGTAGTCTCTAATAATTCTTTGTATTTCTGTTGGGTCTGTTGTGATGTTTCCTTTCTCATTTCTGATTCTGTTGATGTGTGTTGACTCTCTTTTTCTCTTAATAAGTCTGGCTAAAGGCTTATCTATTTTGTTTATTTTCTCAAAGAACCAGCTCTTGGTTTCATTGAATTTTTTATATTGTTTTATTCTTCTCAATTTTATTTATTTCTTCTCTGATCTTTATTATGTCTCTCCATCTCCTGACCTTAGGCCTCATTTGTTTTTCTTTTTCCAATTTCAATAATTGTGACATTAGACTATTCATTTGGGATTGTTCTTCCTTCTTTAAGTGTGCCTGGATTGCTATATACTTTCCTCCTAAGACTGCTTTTGCTGCGTCCCACAGAAGTTGGGGCTTAGTGTTGTTGTTGTCATTTGTTTCCATATATTGCTGGCTCTCCATTTTAATTTGGTCATTGACCCATTGATTATTTAGAGCATGTTGTTAAGCCTCTATGTGTTTGTAAGCCTTTTTGCTTTTTTGGTACTATTTATTTCTAGTTTTATACCTTTGTGGTCTGAAAAGTTGGTTGGTAGGATTTCAATCTTTTGGAATTTACTGAGGCTCTTTTTGTGGCCTAGTATGTGGTCTATTCTGGAGAATGTTCTATGTGCACTTGAGAAGAATGTGTATCCTGTTGCTTTTGGATGTAGAGCTCTATAGATGTCTATTAGGTCCATCTGTTCTAGTGTTTTGTTCAGTGCCTCTGTGTCCTGACTTATTTTCTGTCTGGTGGATCTGTCCTTTGGAGTGAATGGTGTGTTGAGTCTCCCAAAATGAATGCATTGCATTCTATTTCCTCCTTTAATTCTTTGTTTCACATATGCTGGTGCTCCTGTGTTGGGTGCATTATATTTAGAATGGTTATATCCTCTTGTTGGACTGAGCCTTTTATCATTATGTAATGTCCTTCTTTATCTCTTGTTACTTTCTTTGTTTTGAAGTCTATTTTGTCTGATACTAGTACTGCAACCCCTGCTTTCTTCTCCCTATTGTTTGCATGAAATATCTTTTTTCCATCCCTTGGCTTTTAGTCTGTACATGTCTTTGGGTATGAGGTGAGTCTCTTGTAAGCAGCATATAGATGGGTCTTGTTTTTTTATCCATTCAGTGACTCTATGTCTTTTGATTGGTGCATTCAGTCCATTTACATTTAGGGTGATTATCAATAGGTATGTACTTATTGCCATTTCAGGGTTTAGATTCGTGGTTACCAAAGGTTCCAGGTTACTTTCCTAACTATCTAAGAGTCTAACTTAACTCACTTAGTATGCTGTTACAAACATAATCTAAAGGTTCTTTTCTGTTTCTCCTCCTTCATTCTTTATATATTAGGTATCAGATTCTATACTTTTTGTCTATCCCTTGATTGGCTTTGGGGATAGTCAATTTAATTTTGCATTTGCCTTGCAATCAGCTGCTCCACCCTCCCTACCATAATTTTCCTACCTCTGGTGACAGCTATCCACCCCTAGGAACACTTCCATCTATAGCAGTCCCTCCAAAATAGACTGCAGAGATGGTTTGTGGGAGGTAAACTCTCTCAGCTTTTGCTTATCTGGAAATTGTTTAATCCCTCCTTCAAATTTAAATGATAATCTCACCCGATAAAGTAATCTTGGTTCCAGGCCCTTCTGCTTCATGGCATTAAATACATCATACCACTCCCTCTGGCCTGTAAGGTTTCTGCTGAGAAGTCTGATGTTAGTCTGATGGGCTTTCCTTTGTATGTGATCATATTTCTGCCTCTGCCTGCTTTTAACAGTCTGAGCTTATCCTTGATCTTTCCCATTTTAATTACTATGTGTCTTGGTGTTGTCTTCCTTGGGTCCCTTGTGTGGGGGAATCTGTGGATCTCCATGGCCTGAGAGACTATGTCCTTCCCCAGATTGGGGAAGTTTTCAGCAACTACCTCCTCAAAGACACTTTCTATCCCTTTCTCTTTCTCTTCTTCTGCTGGATCCCTATAATGAGAATATTGTTCCACTTGGATTGGTCACATAGTTCTCTCAATATTTTTTCATTCTTAGAGATCCTTTTTTCTCTCTGTGTCTCAGCTTCTTTGTATTCTTCTTCTCTAGTTTCTATTTCATTTATTGTCTACTCCACCATATCCAACCTGCTTTTAATATCCTCCATCGTCTTCTTCAATAATTGGATCTCTGACCTAAATTCATTCCTGAGTTCTTGGACGTCTTTCTGTTCCTCTATTAGGATGTTGATTATTTTTATTTTGAACTCCCTTTCAGGAAGAGTCATGAGGTTCATATCATTTAAATCTTTCACAGGAGTTGTATTAACAATTTTACTCTGGACAAGGTTCCTTCGGCATTTCATGTTTGTATATGGCACCCTCTAGTGTTCAGAAGCTCTATACTGGAGCAGCTGAGCCCCTGAAGCAATGTTGGGGGTTGCAGGGGAGTGGTACTGGGGGTAGGAAAGAGCTGTTCCCTGCCTCCTGGCTCCTGTGCCTGTCTCCACTGCCTAAGCCAGTGGGCCGGGCACACAGGTATAAGTTAGTTTTTGTCCCAGAGCAGCCAGATATGGATCCCTGCTTTCCACAAGTGGCTGGAATCCCAGTTTCTCCAGGAACTCTGCCTGTATTAACTTTCCAATCCGGTAGTCAGGCGAGTCTCATGAAAGCACCATGAAATGTAGGTTTGTGCTCCCAGGGCAGATCTCCGGAGCTAGGTATTTAGCAGTCCCAAGCCTTCCACTCCCTCCCTGCTCCGTTTCTCTTCCTCCTGCCGGTGAGCTGGGGTGGGGGAGGGGGGAGGGTCCCGTGGAGCTACAGCTCTGGTAGTTACCCCGTTCGCTGAGGTCTGCTCTTTTCTCCAGGTGTGTGCAGTCTGACGTGTCTTCTTTCCTGTTGCTCTCTCAGGATTAGTTGTGCCAATTAAATTTTCTAATTGTATCCAGTTTTAGGAGGAAGCCTCTATCTCTCCTCTCATGCCGCCATCTTTAATCCATCTGAGATCCCATTTTTAACTGTGGGAATTTGGTGAGAGGATTTTTTTTTTCTGGTAATGACCTAAATCTTGTTTCTGCTCATCAGATATAGTGTTTTTTTCTTCTCCAGTTGTATAGATTGAGTAATATTTTGAAAGACTAGTCATCTATTTAATATTTAGGGCCATCATGATTAATTGGCCATAATCAGCCATCCCTGGAAGTCAAGGCCCTCTGATTGCCAGGAATTTCTTTGGCATATTATTTTGCTTCCCTTTGTGGGCTAAGAACTGCCACCAAGTAATCACTCCCATGTGAAAAGAGGCTCATTACAGTGGTGCCTTAGGGAGAATGACCCCATAAAACCAGTCTAATGAGCACTGGTGATATTTTTCTAAAGTATTTGCAATACCTTAGTGATTAGGTTGTTTTCTGAGCCCTCTCAGGAGATAGGTTAAAGGTTATTGAGTTTCACATAACACATCCACAACATTCCTGTGTTCTTAAACCATTAGATATCTTCCTCACATTCTATCATGGAAGGTCATCATTTGGATCTCATTGAATATAGGCCATTTTTAAATACAATTTTTAGTCAACTAGCCAAATAAACTCTTAAAGTCATTTTCAGTGTTGGATGTTAACATCTTAAATCCTGAATCTCATTTAGTGAAGCATTTTGATAAATTAATAAACATGTGATAAAATTAAATATCCACTTATGATTATTGTAAAATTAATCCCATAGCACACAAGGAATATAAAAGAACTTCTTTAATCTTATGAAGGACATCTATTAAAAACCAATATTAAATATCATGTTTAACAGCAAAATGGCAATGTGTACCTCTGAGTTTGAGAGTTAGACAAAGATGCCCAAAATCTTCAATACTGCCAACATTGTACTGGAGGTGCTATCTAATGAATTAAGTCAAGAAAATGAAATAAAATATGTAAGGATAAAAAGGTTACAATATTTGTAGTTGATATGATTGTATATTTTATATTTCTATGGAAAATATAGAATCTAAAGATAAATTGTCAGAATTTATAAGCAATGTTTTGTATATATGGACTTATGCAAGAATATTCACAGTAGCATTACCTTTGGTAACTCCAGCTGGAAATACACCAGATGTCTATCTACAGAGGAATAGATAAATAAATTGTGGTATATTCATATATCAAACATCAAAGAAAACTAACAAATACAACATCTTTTTTAGTGTACATATACACAGTTCTTGTCATATATGTACATGGGAATGGAATTTGAGTTCATAATGTAAGTACATCTTAAACATAATAGATATGTCAAACTGTGCTTCAAATTGTCAGTGCCGATTTGGTACTACTCACACTTAATCATATGAGCTTTTCTATATTGCATCACCTTCAGGGCAACACTTAGGAATATCAATTTCTTTAATTTTAACTATTCTAATGGGGTGTAATTCTATCTCATTGTGCTTTCCATTTGTATTACATTACTATTAAAGAAATTTAACATCTCTTCATATTTTTACTGACCTTTATTCTCTTTTGTGAAGTGAAATGTAAAGTCTTTTGCCCATTTTAAAAAGCAGTATGCCTTTCTTATTATTTATGGTAACTCTTTATATATTCTGGATATGAACTTTTTGTTCATTATATGTGTTCCAATTTTCTGTTCCATTCTGTCTTTCATTCTTAAGTAATGGTGTGATTTGGTGAATAGAACTTCTCAATTTTAATGAAATCCAGTTTACCAATCTTCATGGTAATGCTTTTGTGCCCTGTTGAAGCAATCTTTCTCTGTATCAAAATTAGAAGGCTTTTCTCCTGTACTATCTTTTAGAAACTTTAATGTTTCAATGCTCACATTTAGATCATAATCAATCTGGGTTTTTTTCTGTGTTAAATTAGGGACTATGTTTCCCTTTATTCCATGTAGATAGTCAATTGACCAACTATCACTGATAGAAAAGATCTTACTTTGACCATTTATCTGAAATCAAATCATTGATGCATGTAAAAGTCCATATATACACAGGAAGATTTCTAGATTCTCTATTTTAATTTAATTTGTCCATTTGTAATCATGTTAATGTGATGACCTTAAACTTTTTTATACTGTCTTAATATATTTAGTAGATCAAGTCTTCATTTCTCTTCTTTTTTTAATCTTTGTTATTTTTATGTTCAAAAATTCCCAAAAGAAATCTCAAATCAGCTCATCAATTACCACAAATGACATTTTGACATCTTGATCACAATTGCATAGATCCATTAATTTGTTTTCCATTCAATAGAAACGACAGTGTTCTCATTTATTTAGATCTAGACATTGTTTACAGACAGATGAAGTTCAATCTTGCCTAAGGTATTATGATGTGGGGAGTTTCATCACTGAGCAAAATTTAATTCTTAACTGATAAACCTGCCCTCTCTAACTTCAGTCATTCAGGTATGTTTGTGTGTTTGGCGATAGAAACTTGGATGAGCTTTTCTTTTGATAGTTTCTATTTAATATTCAGAGTGAAAATAGAGGGTATTTCCACTTCCTAAAAGGGAAACTCTTGAGTTGAAGGTTTGAGGAAGCTGATAAAATTTTGAAATAGTAATAGACACTTCAACTAGGAAAGTAATAACTTTGTATTATTACTACAAAAATTATAGTTACAGGCATCATAAAGGGCCATTTGAGGTTGGTGAAATGAATGTTTAATGATGTCAGTTCAATGATAATGGTTTTGAATTTCTTGTTGCTTAACTTTTTATTTAACTGCAGGAAACATGAATGTCAACAAGTACAGTTGATTTTACTGGCTATTATTTCTTGAATTTCAAACCTTATCTTCAACACCTGTCACTACAATCCCTTGCCTGGATTGCTAGACCACCTCTGAATGTGATTGTCTTGCTCGACTCTTAACTGCTCCATTTCTTCCCCCTCTCTAGTAATAGGGAGTTTCTGAAACTACAATTCGGAAAGTGTCACTATTCAAAACTGGAATAATTTCTATAATGGCTTAGGACACCTTTCATGATGAGATTCCTGCCCACATCTTATGCTTTGTCAGCACAGGACATTTTCTTTCTCTGTGCAATATCTCTTTTACTTCTCCCCCTCTTTCTGTTTTTCCCCCAGATCACTCTAAATCAAAATAAAGATAATATGTTAACATCCCCTCAGGATACCCTTCCTGATCCTTTCATACCAGAATACACTTGTTCTGTGATTCTCAATCATATAATATTTCTCTTATAAAAGCTGTCATACTACGTGGTAATTGCTTATTTAATTTCCCATCTTTTGATAATTTTAATTATCAAATAATTAACATGTAATTTTAGTCTTCTGTCCTACTAGACTATTAGCTCTGGGTGTGCAAGATTTGAGTTATTTTGCTCAGTATTTTTTCTTCAGTACCTTGCTCAGTGTGTAACAATAAAAAGTGGTCCTTGGGAAAGGATAGTAAATACAATACAATTAAGACATACATGCCTAGAAGCTAGACATATTTTTTGGCTCAATTTATGGACCATTGCCAAGATAAATAATTGTTTGTTTAATAATGAAGTAGGTTTTGAAAGGAAAGGAGCTACACACAGCAGCAATTTACCGGAGAAGTCCGCTTTATTAGGGAAAGGTGCTGGGTTATATAGGAAGTGGCATGGGGTGATTGTGGTGTTAACTTCTACGAGACTGGTGGCTATTGGCTAGGTGCTGGGATTGGAAGGGGGGCGAGAGGTGATTGGGCTTCCGGTGGTGCCAGTGGGAACCGAGGATCCCCCCCCCTGCAAGAGAAGCCGGAAGTTTGCCATCTTACTGGTGGGGGCCCTTCAGGTTTAAATCTATTATTCCTACTTCAAGAGATTTTCAAATATGTATCCACATCAGTGAAAAAAAATACATGAAGAGACAAAGGCACAAAGACAACTCAACGGAGAGAGGACAGTATTTCAACAGGAAGTACTTTAATAATTGGACCTCTATATGTAATGTAGTGAACTTTGACTTCCACAAAACTTATTGTAAATCAAAAAATGATAAATAAAAATGTAAAAAGCAAAACTATAAAACTTCTAAAAGAAAATAGGAGGAATTCAATTCAACCTTGGGTTTTGTGATTATATTTTAGATACAGTGCCAAAAGCACAAACTATGGAAGAAAAAATAATTAAATTGGACTTCCTAAACTTAAAAATGTCTGCCCTTGTAAAGACATTCTTAAGAGAATGAACAGGCAAGCTGCAGATTTGGAGAAGATATTTGAAAAACACATGTTTTATAAAGGACTTGTATCTCTAACCTATAAATAACTCTTAAATCTCAAAAATAAGGAAACAACCAAATTGAAACATGGTGAAGGATTTAAACAGATACTTCTCCAAAGAGGTGAGGAACTCCAAAGAGGGTATCTGCAAAAAGGGCATGCAGATTGCAAATAAGCATGTGAAAAGACAGACTTTGCCACCTGATAAATGCAAACTAAAATTAAAATGAGATGTCTATTAAACCTATTTGCATCTATTAAAATGGCTAAAATCCAAAAAAATTAACAATACCAATTGCTGAGAGTATGCAGAACAAAAGATCTCATAAATTGCTTGTGGGAACGAATATGGTACAACTACTTGAAAAGACAACTTGGCAGCTTTTCACAGAGCTGAGCATTGTTTTACTATATGACCTAGCAGTCATGTTCGAGGTATTCACCCAACTTACGTGAAACATATTTCTACACAAAAAGCAGCATACAAAACTGGTACTAGAAGTTTCATTCATGGTAGCTAGAAGCAACTAAGATATGTTGCAGTAAGTGAATAGATAAAGAAATTGTGGTATACCTATATAATAGAATACTCTTCAGTAGGAGAAAGGAATTAACTTGTAATCCATACAACATAGATGAATCTTAAATCCATATTATTAAATGAAAAATGTCAGTCTGAAGAGGCTGCATGAAGTATGATTTCAGATATATGACATTCTGGAAACCAAACAGTGTTTGCCAGGGGCTCAAAAAGGGTGTGGGGGGATGTTGAAGGGGAGAGCATAGTATTTTTTTATTTGTTTTAGTTTTGTTTTTCAGGGTGCTAAAAATACTATGTATGATATTGTAATGATGGATACATAGTATGTATTTTTGAAAAGTTATAACTTTACAGCCCAAAGATGGAATTTTAATATGTGCACAATTAAAAAAATCAATTAAGAGTTTGGGGATTCCAGGTTGGAATGCAGAATAGAACAAAGAATCTAACTCTATTACAAATGGGTGAAGCACTTTTCCCTGACTGTAGTCAGGGAAATGGTGCTGACCTAGGGGAACTTGGAAATGATTTGTTCTGTGAGATTAAAGGGAAAAGAAAGTATGCACAAGCACTGTTTTCTAGTTGGTAAGGTTGTTTTCCATGAGGGCACACATTCACAATCATCAAACACTGTACAGTTGAGGGAGTGGGTGGAAGATAGCTGCCAGCCAGGTAATTCACTGTCAGAGTGGAAAGTTACAGACAAGGAGAGAAAGCTGCAATGGCCCATGCAGTAATGGGTTAGATTTGGAGACTGTCAGTGAACTCATGTTTATATTAATATAGATACAATTGGTTACACATAGAAATAAACATATATGTGTGTATTTGTATGGGTTAGCACACACTTACATTTCTTTGTTCTGTCAGTAGGGAAGGCCCAGATGCAAGAGTACTCCAGTAGCTATGAGCACATCTATGCCTTAGAACGTGGTTTCTGATACCATTCTTCAATAAAAGTAACCACAGATCCTTGGAGGAATGACTGATTTTAGGACTGGAAATATATAAGATGAACCTAAAGAAAGTTGTAATATCAGAAAGAAAAAAGTGTTCAAGACAACAGCAAATGATGGGGATATGTCAAAAGGACACAGTCAATGGAAAGAATTCTCAACTGGGGCAATTTGAATAAAAATTAAGTAATACTGTATTATACGCAAAGTATAAAATGAATATACAGGAATCTATACTTATATAGACCCTCGATATAGCATGATGAAAATGGCATTTTACCTCTGTGGTCTTCCTCCCTAAAACCTATAACCTAAGTCTAATCATGAAAAAATTATCAGATAAATTACAATTGAGGGACATTTTACATAACACCTGGCCAGTACTACTCAAAACGTTTCAGGCTGTCAAAAGCAGGGAAAGCCCGAGAAACTGCCAGAGCCCAGAAGAGCCTAAGGATGCGTGATGGCCACGGGTGCTGTGGTGGCTTGAATGGAATCCTGGAACACAAGCAGGAGAGTAGGTAAGAACTAAGGAAATCTGGATAAAATATCAACTTTAGGTAATAATAATTTATCAGTATTTGTTTATTAAGTATAAAAATGTTCTATACTAATCTGTTAATACTGGGGAAATTGTATGTGGGTATATAAGAATTCTCCTTACTATCTTTCAATTTTTTCTGTAAATCTAATCTGTTCTAAAATAAAAAGTTTACTTAAAAATAAATGCTACTTTGTGTTACTTTAAATGATTACATATCCATTGTAGAAATTTAAGGAATCACCGGCAGATGCAAAGTTGAATATAACCACTAGTAAGTTTTTTTGCTGTTTTCTTGTTTTGAATATGATGGGCCATTCTGCTCCATATAGTCACTTTTCTATGACTTGAGAGCTATTTTTTTTTTCATTTACAACTTTGATTAATAATACAGATCCATTTGATTAGTTCTCTTAATAAATTTTGTCACTATTCTTTGTCTTCCATAGCTATTATCATTTCTTTCATTATATTCCATTATGATGTTCTCTGCTGCATTTTCAAGTAGCTTCCTAAGATTCCCACTTAATGATTACTAATTCAGTTCTCCAAAATGCCTAGTAGGTTGGCCTGCATCTAGAGAAATATTTAATTCTGCTTTGATATTACTATGTTATTATTTATCACAGCCTTCTTGCCTTTTCCTCTCAGCCTATTATCATATAATGTAGTGTTTTATATGTAATCCACATTTTATTTAATTTGTAATTTGAGTGCACCGAGTGTAACTATCTAAAATTTGCTCTTCTTTTATGTATCTTCCATGCTATATATTCTTTTATGAGCTAGAGTTTTATGTTGTCTGCATAGTTTTCTCCAAGTTTTTCTATAGATGTCCCCAATATTTTTGCTAGTTTTCTGTTTATTCAGTTTGTTTTCAGAGAAAACTATTCAGACACAGCTGTCCCACAATGTGTGATTGCTTTCTGGGCAGAGCACCTGGGGCTGATTTATGTAAATGACTCAGCAGCTTGATACCCCAGTTCATATCTCATTATAAGCACACTGTGCCCTATGTATTTTTAGATATATCACAATGACAGATATGTAATATTTAATTGGCTTCACGTTTTTCTTCATACTGTAATATAAAATTCAAGACCACATCTATTACTTACTTCTGTATTCACAGTACCTAGCTCCTTGGCTGAGGTAGACTCTTGATATTATTTGTCAAATGAATGGATGAGCTGCTAAGAACAAGGGAAATCCCAGAATAGAATCACAGTGTTGGCAAAGCCAACAAACACATAAAAAGTAAACAATTTATAGGGTATATTAGTTAGAAATATTTAAAATATTTATTCTTTTGACTCATAAGAATGAAATATTATTGACAATATTGTATCATTGATGAATAAATTAATATTAATATAATTCACTTTGACTCTTCAACTTTTAGATTTATTTTTCTTTCATTGGATTGGAAATAGGTCATAACATTTGGTTATTTTTGTGTGAAATAAAGTTGGTAAATTTTCCTATTTTCTCTATGGTAGGGATGCATAGCACTATCAAATTCAGTATGGGGACTACACTAACAGTGGTAAGATGACTTAAACATGCAAGTAAAGTAGATACCTTGAAAAAAGTATTTCAATGGTCTTTATAGAGAGTTAACAACAAACTGGAAGACACTACACAATTTTCTTTGTGTTCGTTTTACTTGGAAAAGTTTCTGTGCTCTTGCCAAGGGTGGTCTAAAAACTGTTGGAGGGGAAAACAATTTTCCTTCTACCCTTCTTTGGCTGGTCTAGTAATCAAATTAACATGAGACAGATTAAGAGGAGAAAAGCAACTTTAATTATGTATGTATGGGGGTCCCATAAGAATGTGGGACCCAAGGACAAGATGGGCAGTTGAGGCTTAAATGCCACCTTAAGCTAAGGAATGGGTTGGGGGCTGGGAGCTTCAAAGGGGAGAGGGGTGAGTCACAGAATGATAAGAGCAAATGCTTGGAGATTAGGTATTTGTCCTGCCACACAGATGCATTGTTCAGATTGAAACATTATCTCTTGGTAATAGACTCTTCCTGGTAGAGGGCCCCTACCTAAATTCTTTTAGCTAAATTCTTTTAGTTTAAGAGAGAGGTAAAAGGTTTCTTGAATCTTCTGGGTATTGATTTCCTTTAGCTCAAAATAGTCCACATGCCTAAGTGGCACATTTTAGAAACATTTGTTCTTCAAAACCCTTGTAATTGTATTGAAGAAACTGTGGGTATAATGAAAATTTGATAGTGTAATTAGGGGAAATTTTTTTTTAATAGCCAAAATTCTCGTTTGTATTTTACAATTTTATGATTTTTTGAGTGAATTTTTAGTCTGTTTCTGGGCTTTCACTGACTTTTGTGCTCTGATTGTTCTTTAATTTAGAAAATAGTTTAAAAAATACTGGGCATTATAAATATTGTACAAGTTGGATTTGAGAATTAGAGTTTTCCATGAATTTGTCACATTATTTGGGCCAGATTTTGGATTTTATTTTTTGATTTTTAAAAACGTTTTTGAGTACCTCAGAGAGTAACACCTAGGTAAACTATGTTCCCAGCCTGGGGCAAATAGGCTTTGAAGCTGAAATCAGTCAAAGGAAGAAATAAAGTGTGTGCACTCTGTTTATTGCCTACAAGCAGTTGTCCACTTCTGCTAGTCTGTGTCTCTCACTTCCCAGCTTCAAAAAGGGACTCCACCCAACCTCTCCAGTCCAGATATGCCTCTGCTCCCCAATATACCTATTGATATGGAGATGGACTACTCTCCACCCCTTGAAAACACCTACTGATATGGAGGTGCACAAACTCAGGTGAGAGGTTCTGGAAATACTGCAATTTTGCACACAACTAAGTAAGATGAAACATCTGAATGTATAATAGAGGATGTGACAGATGGTGTGAGATTAGGAAATAATCAGTGTTATTAATTAAATGATCCAAAAGATGTAAGGTATTTGTTTAAATAAAAAATCATACAAAGGAGTTAATACGTACAAACCTATGCAAAAAAGGAGCATCCTAATAATACAGACAATTTTTTTTACAAATTTATGAATTCCCAAATGGTCTTCAAGTAAAGAATAAAGTGAATAATAATGAAAGAAATGTTTAAAAATTGGTAAACTAGTTATATGCTTCCCTCCCACTCTATTCTTTGGTGATATCTCCCCCTGGTAGTTTTAGATCTGTTATTAAAGTATTAAGGGCCAGAAAATTTCTGCTGCAGAAAATAGAAAAGATCAAAAGAATCCAAATAATTTTTCAGAGTGAAACTAATCTCATATCAATATAATTGTACACCTTAATTATATTACCAACTATTACAATTTAATTACAGCAACTGCTCAGAATTAAGAAGCATTTTATAATTTATTTCTGCAATTAAGTTGTGGTTTAAGGGAGATTTTTAAGCCTTGCACAAGCTTCTTTTGTGGGATTTATGTAATAATAAAGTTTACCTCATCTTTTACATGTTGGAGTTGGAGAATAAGAACAGCATGTCTGCATAGTGTCTCTTGAAGTAGGAGCTGCATAATATAATATAAACACAGTAAAATCCTCAGTTGAGCCCTCTAAAACAGAGCTTTTCTGTAAACAGCCAGTCATTATTTGGCATGGTGATGGCAGTAAACTGAATTGGGAAGAAAATGTAAATGATTTTGCATTGTTCAGTGGGGCTTGTATTATTGAAATGTCTCATGAAACTATTTTTGTGAACTGTTATAAGATTCTTGCATTGCTTGGAAAGTTTTTAAAGTACTCATTTTGGATAGACTGTAACAAGGAAATAACTAACATTGTACTCCAGAGGGTACTACTAAATAAAAGTTGGTAAAAAATAACTAAAAAGTAGATAATATAAATGACAATTAATTTAAAAGAAGTCAAGAAAGGCAAAATAAGGGAACACCAACAAAAGGGACAATCAAAAAGTGAATAAAAATATGGGAGACTCAAACCAATTATCTCAGTAATTACATTAATTTTAAATGGACTAAAAATTTGAATTAGAAGACAAAGATTAGGTATTAAAAAAGGAATATAACCCAGACAGCTCTATTTAAAAGAGGCAAACTTCAGATATGTGGACACAGAGAGATTTAAATCGAAAGGAAAGAAAATTGATGTACCCTTAGTGATCATTATTCACAGATTCCAAATTTACCTACTTGTTAAAGTTTTTGGAAGCCTGACACCAATACTCCCACCACTCTTGCAGTCCCTGTGAGCTGGTGCAGAGCACAGAAAACTCTTAGTCTTCTAACACCCAGTTTTCCAGATGAGGTTGGACAGGGCTGAGCAGAAAAACAGTTTTCCACTCCACCTTCTTGTTTCAACTCCCAAACTGTAAACAAGTGTCCTTTCATATTCTATTGAGTGCCACTTTTTTTGTTTGCATTTTTGTACTTCTTGTTTGTGATTTGTGTGCTTGATTAAATGATTATGATTAAATCATGTCCAATGTTCCTAACAGCAAGAAGGCTATGATATATCTTTTGGAGAAATAGTTGTAATTGATTCATTCAAGCATGAATTATAGTTCTGTTGTTGAATTGTTAATTAATCAATAATATATTAAATAAGGGATATTTAAATAGGAACACACATAAAACAAGGTTATGTAGTGATTAGCTGATGAAACTGTTGTGACTAGAGGCTCACAGGAACCTAACTCTGCATTTCCTATAGGAGCAATGATTTAGTATTTGCTCACTCAGAGTTCACAGTGACTTTACAGACTGTAAGACTGCAAATAACAAGAATCAGTTGTACTGAGAGACACTAACCAATAAAACCATTGTGTGGCTATATTATAATCAGAAAAATTAAAACTGATAAGTATTTCTAGAAATAAAGAGGGAGATTTTATAATTTAACAAGAAGAAATGAAATAACAAGTTTGTTTTAGTTTAATAATATCCAAATATTTGAAGCAAAAAAAAGAGAAACAGGTAAACCCATAATCATAGAGATTTCAACACACTCCTTCAGTTACAGAACAAGCAATCTGAAAATCAGTAAAAAACACAGGAGTTTAGAACAGCATGATTACATAATTTGACTCACTTGACACGTACAGACTGCCAATTGTAGCATTGGTATTCATTTCAAATACACATAGACACATTGATCCTTCACCAAAATAGACTGTCTGGAGGGCCATAAAGCAAACCCTAACTGATTTCAAAAGAATGGAATAATGTAGATTACAATTTCTGATTGTAGTGGAATTAAACTAGAAATCAACAATGGAAGGGTAATTAGAAAATTCCTAGATTGTTGAAAATTAAGCAAGAAACTTTTAATAACACATAGAGTACCAAAGTAATATCAGTAAAAATTTGATGTATCTTTAAATGAAAAAAAAAACCCAAATTCATATCAAATCTGTGGGACATGGCTGAAGGAATGGTTGGAAGGAAATGTATGGCTTTAAATGCATATATGAGAAAAGAAAAATAATGCTGAAAACCAGTGATATAAACTTTCATCTTAGGAACACAAAAGATATAAAATATGAAATAGAAAAATATAAAGATATAAAAAAATCAATGAAATAGGAGACATACAATAGAGACACTCAAACAAGAAGCTAAAGCTTTATTTTTTGAAAAAAATAATAAAATTAAATAAATCCACATGGGACTACTACATCTACCAAAACAATAAGATATGAACACTTATGTGCAAATAAACTTGACAATATAGACAAAATGGAAAAATTCCTTGAAAACCTACACAAGAATAGAAAATCTGAATATACTGTATCTATAAATAAATTGATTCTGAAGACATTTTAATGCCACATGTCTTCATCAGTGAATTTTTCCTAACATTTAAGAAAAATAATACCAATTTTACACAAATTGCTCCAGAAAATAGAAAAAATGAGAACACTTCCACCTCATTTTCTGAAGTTAACATGATTGTATAGTTGATATACAATCTTATATCTTATATTGGTTTCAAGTATACAACACAGTGATTCAACAGTTGCCCATATTATTAAATCCTCACCCCCACTAATGCAGTTACTTTCTGTCAGCATAGAAAGATGTTACAGAATCATTGGGTGTATTCTCCATGCTGCACTTCCATCCTTGTGAGCAATTTATATTATAATTGAGATTTTCATGCCTCTTTATGCCACAGCCACCTCACCCATGTACCCCAACCCCTCCCCCATGGTAACCACCAGTCACTTCTCAGTGTCTATGAGTCTGCTCCTGTTTTGTTCCTTCTATTTTGTTTTGTTTTCAGATTCCACATACAAGTAAAACCATATGGTATTTGTCTTTCTTTACCTGGCTTATTTCACTTAGCATAATACCTTCTAGGTCCATCCATGTTGCAAATGGCAGGATTTCTTTCTTTTTATGGCTGAAAAATATTCCACTGAATATATGTACCACTTCTTCTTTATCCACTCATCTATTGATAGACATTTTGGTTGCTTCCATATCTTGGCTATTGTAAATATTGTGGCAATAAGCATAGGGATGCATATATTTTTTTAATGAGAGATTTTGTTTTCTTCAGGTAAATTCCTAGGAGTGGAGTTACTGGGTCATATGATATTTCTATTTTTAGTTTTTGAGAAACCTACATACTGCTTTCCATAGTGGTTGGACAAATTTACATTCCCACCAACAGTGTAGGAGGGTTCCTTTTTCTCCATATCCTCTCCAACACTTATTTCTTCTTCTTTGGATGGTGGCCATTCAGACTGGTGTGAGGTGATATCTCATTGTGGTTTTGGTTTGTATTTCCCTGGTGCTTAGCAACGTGGAGCATCTTTTCATGTGCCTGTTGGCCATCTGTATTTCTTCTTTGGAAAAATGGCCATTCAGGTCCTCTGCCCATTTTTTAATCAGGTTATTTGTTTCTCTGGTATTGACACATATGGATTCTTTATACAGTTTGGATGTTAACACCTTAACAGATACGCAATTTACCAATATATTCTCCCATACTGTAGGATGCCTTTTTGTTCCGCTGATGGTGTCCTTTGTTGCACAGAAGCTTTTTAGTTTGATGTAGTCCCCCTTGTTCATTGTTGCTTTTGTTTTCCTTGCCTGGGGAGATGTACTGAAAAAAAAATTGCTCATGCTTATGTTCAAGAGATTTTTGCCTAGGTTTTCTTCTAAGAGTTTTAAAGTTTCATGTCTTATATTCAGGTCTTTCATCCATTTTGAGTGTGCTTGTGTGTATGGAGTTAGACAGTCATCCAGTTTCTTTCTCTTGCATGTAACTGTCCAGTTTTGCCAACACCAGTTGTTGAAGAGGCTGTCATTTCTCTGTTGTATATCCATGGTTCCTTTATTGTATATTAATTGACTATATATGTGTGGGTTTATTTCTGGGCAGTCTATTCTGTTCCATTGTTCTGTGGGTCTGTTCCTGTGCCAGTACCACACTGTTGGAGGTTAGCATGGTTTTGATAACAATACTTGACAAGACAGGAAAATTACAGGTAGTCACTCTCAGAAACATAGGGACAAAAATTCTATACAAATTTTGTGAAATGAATTATATATGAATAGGCTGGCTATTCACAACATTGGATTTATTAATGGAGAGTTAAGTTTGTTTAAAATTTTAATATCAACTAATAATCAAGAAAGAAAAAAGAACATGATCATCTTAATAGATGCACAAAAACTAAGAACAGAAGGAAATTGATCTATTATCAGGCTTTTTACTAAAGACCTATAGTTAACTGCATGCTAAATGGCAAAATATAAAGGCTTTCCCTTATCCTTATCAGCATGGCACATGTTTGCTTAAAATTTTGATGTTTTGGTGCACATGTATTTTTGCATTAATTTTTATTTTTTAAGTTATTGCATACACTGCTGGTAGAAGCATAAAATGGTACAACCAAGTGGGAAATAGTTTTCAGGATCTCTAAAACTAAATATGCACCTACCCTATAACTCAGCAATCTTATTTCTTGGTATATACCCAGTATACCAAGTGAATGAATAAATATGTCTGCCAAAGGACTTTCATTAACCTGATCCTAGTACTTTCATCCTAATAGCTCCAAATAGGCAACAATCCAAATGTCCATTAATGTAGAGTTGGGGGTAAATAAATTGTGGTATATTCATATAACAGAATACCGTACAACAAAAAGAGCAAACTGCTGATGTCCAAAACAGCATGGATTAACCACATTGCTGTAATAATCTGCAAAAAGATTAAATATGATAGTGTAATAGTGAATGATTCTGTTTTTAGGAAGTACAGGTACAAGTTAAAGTAGTCTATGGTGATAGAGGACAGTAATGGTTTTCTCCTGTGTGAAGGGGAGGATTGACAGGGAAAAGAATGAGGAAATTTTCTGAGTGATGGAAGCATACTATATCCTGATTGGGTGTTGGTTTAATATATATTTCTTTTGTCAAAATTCATAATTTAAAATTGTATATTTACCCATAGGTAAGCTATATACATCATATATTTATTTTAAAAACCAACACATATTTTATACTTTAAGAAGTTAGAAATTTATTAATTGGATTGGGTCATTCTTCAATTTTATTAAGTTAAATCGTCTAACTTAAAGAATATGGTATGGATTACCAGTCTTTGTCTCCAGGATGATTCTGGCAGCTCCTAATCGTGGAAACCACCATACACGTTTACAGGACTTTGTCTTCCCAACAGCTGGCTCCACCCTGTAATTACATATACTCTGAACTTGATTTGTAAATTTAATTTAGAAAAATAGTGCTCTAAAAAGTAGCTTTTACACATATTTGTGCTGACAGTTTAAAGCATAATGTAGCAAATGGAAATTGTAAGAAATCTGTTTAAGCTCTATAAAGAAAAGAAAAGGAAAACAAAGCCACAATTCCTTGGTAAATGTGAGGTACATTTAAGGAACCACGGCCAAAAGAAAGGAACTAAGAATACATCACACGTAAGTCCGGAGCAAACAAATTCCTAAAATTCATTTACAATGTGTATATTCGCCATCAATGTTCTGTGAGAATTATTTTGAAACAATCGATGTAATACTCCTGTCTTTAGCCATTTCCCTATAGTGTCAGCTGTTCTAGAACATAATCATCCGTCTTTCCCTTCCCAATTACTTCACAGACCAGAAAGGTACCCAGTTGGTGTTCTCTGTTCTCTCAAATGAAGGTAAAACAATGGCAGATAATGACTCAGGTTGTTCCATCAAACATATTCCTTGTGAATTTAAGCACAGAATATAAATTAATTTGATACTCCACATTGTTATAAAGATTTCCACATATTCCTGCAATAGTAAAATATTCTTAAATTGTGATAACAGGTGAGACATGTTTATTTTTAAATGGATCAAAATAGGCATTATCAAAATGAGTCTGTTTTGTTTCTTTCTTTAGCAACCATTAGGCAGTAACAGACTTCCCTAAGTAAGACAAATCTGTTCCTAGTAGGGACAGATAATGAAGGACTGTAAAATGGCTGAATAGATTCCTATTAGACTGTATAAGGCTTTTGAAATTTATAGACTATGCTTTTAAATCTACTCATTTTATGATTTCTAAATCCCTTCTTTATATATTTGACTAAAATATGAATTTCAAAAAGGGGCTTGATTCTCCTTTATTCCACTGTCTTCCTGAATTATGCTCCTAAGAATCACCTCCTTGACAATTTTGTTTCTCATATTGTTTCAAAAATGTTTTCATTCTTATCTTTCCACATCACCTCTGATACCAATAAATCTCCAAGTCTAAGATAATTGAATAAGTGTTTCTAATTTCTTATGAAACGTAGCCAAACAGGATGAGTATCTTATTTTTAAGCTTCCCACTTGGAATTTATCCCTAAATTCCCTGCTTCTGTTCCCAAGCACATCCTCTCTGATACTTTATCTCATCGAAACCTCCAACCCATTAACCCAGTCACCTTTCCATGGCCCACCACCCTAATTCTCCAAATTTTCCTTCTTATCCAACTTACATTCCATGGTGCATATAATAATCAACTTCCTTTGTCCTTTCTCCCTTGCCTGACATGTTGATATGTAACAGACAAAACTGGACAAAGAACCTCCTTGTGCTCCTGTGACTGAATCAACAAACTTAATTGCCTCTAGACTGGTAGATTTTGTCTTCTCTTTCTTTCAAGTAGATTTATCCTCTGTGCTCTTAAGTAATGACAACTATTCTCATGCCTGAATCCCATCCTTCTCATCTATTCAAGGACTTCACTACTCCAACTTCTCTACTTTTACTCTTCTTTACAGCATCCCTCCCAATAGCTTACAAACACATTGGATGTACCCAGTACCCACTTTAAAAGAATCTTCCTCTGATTTCACATTTCCCTCCAGCTCTGGTATTTTTTCTTTTTTTGGGGAAGCACGAGTAGTTTGTAGTTGCTGCCACTATTTCCTCTCATTCCTCTCTCTTTTCCTTTTAAAATGTATTTTCTTTGAAACAATTTCAAATTTGTCAGAAAGGTTCAAGTACAGGACAAGTAAAATTTTTTTCCTGAATTATTTGAGAGAACATTGCTGAGCTGAAGTTCATGAGTCCTGAACACTATAGTGGGAGGTTTCTACAAGCAAAGGTATTCTCTGGTGTAAACACAACCAACCACCTAAATTAGTGATACATTATGTCCCTCTGATGCTCAGATCCCAAACAGGTTTCACCAACTGTCCAAATAATGTCAGTTACAACAAAAGGACCAAATCCAGGATCACATTTTGCATTAAATTGAAATGTCTCTTTAGTCTACTTCAATCTGGAACGGTTCTTCATTCTTTTCTGGACTTCATGACTTTGATCACATTGATAAATCTTATAAGGACACCAATCCTATTGGATCAGGGCCCTACCCTTATGACCGTAGAGGTCCCAACCACAAATGCAACACGCTGGGAGTTAGGGCTTCCACATATGGGTTTAGGGAAGAACACAAAGATTCCACCCATCACCCTCTCCAGGGATATGCCCACCTTATGGTCCTCCACATCCCCTTCTGGGCTGCTGTACCTCCTCATCACCCCACTCCTTTGCGGACACTTACGTTAATTAGCCCTTTCTATAGGATTTGGGGATGAATTTTTTAGGAAGAAAAGGAAGGAGCTTTTCTTTCCTGTAATTTATTCTTCTCTTTCTCTCCATTATTTAGCATCCAGAAATTCCTACCTATCATATAAATAGACTATTGGCAATAACTTACATCTAAATGTGTGGTTCTTCTTCAACCCATTCCTCTGCAATTCCTCTAGCAGAGGTAACAGGCATACTGAATCTTGTGTTCATTGTGTAATAAAAACATACATTAACTTCATGAAGGTGATATCCCACATTATGTATTCTTTTGGGACTTAACTCACCCAGTCACTTTTTTTTTTTTTTTTTTTTTTTTTTTGAGAGGGCATCTCTCATATTTATTGATCAAATGGTTGTTAACAACAATAAAATTCAGTATAGGGGGGGTCAATGCTCAATGTACAATCATTAATCCATCTCAAGCCTAATTCTCGTCAGTCTCCAATCTTCTGAAGCATAACGAACAAGTTCTTACATGGTGAACGAATTCTTACAGAGTGAATAAATTCTTACATGGTGAACAGTACAAGGGCATTCATCACAGAAACTTTCGGTTTTGATCATGCAATATGACCTATAAACCATCAGGTCAAATATGAATATTCATTTGATTTTTGTACTTGATTTATATGTTGATCCCACATTTCTCCTATTATTATTATTATTTTTCTTTTTAATAAAATGCTGAAGTGGTAGGTAGATGCAAGATAAAGGTAGAAAACATAGTTTAGTGCTGTAAGAAGGCAAATATAGATGATCAGATGATCAGGTGTGTGCCTATGGACTAAGTATTAATCCAGGCTAGACAAGGGCAGCAAGACATCCACGGATGCAGAAGATTTCTCTCAAAGCAGGGGGGGTGAGGTTCTGAGCCTCACCTCTGTTGATCCCCAAATTCTCACCTGATGGCCCCCCTGCGACTGTGCCTGTCTTAGGTTGTTCCTCCCTTGAGGAATCTTACCCGTCTCTGGCTAACCAGTCATCTTCCGGGGCCATACAGGGAAATGTAAAGTTGGTAAGTGAGAGAGAAGCCATATTGTTTGCAAAGGTTAGCTTTTTACTTCTTTGCAGATTTATGCCCTGTGGCTTCTATGCCCAGCACTTGTCTCGAGGTATCTTTACCACCTGGAGGAATTATGATACTCGGTAAATTCGATATGAGGCACGAATTCTATTTAAGGTTTGTAATTAGGAAGGAAGAAGAAAAGCTATAGATGTAGCATATGAAGGAAACTTGGGAGGATTGATTATTTCTTTGACATATCTTCTTGTATAGTACCTTAAGTATGTATAGGTTTTAAACTACTAACTAATTTGCACACACATATTAACATAATAGGAATACGGTGACATAAACAAAGCAAATCTATAATTACCAGCCATCTCCAGTGAAGCCAAGAAAACCATTTAGGCACCCTAGGCATTTGTGAAAATTTATCTATGATATGATGGATATTGTCCAACTGTACTTGAACCATAAGACAAATTAAAGCAGCCCATTTCTGGGATCTGTTCACATCCCATATGTTCTTTTAACCATAGATAGTCTATAGTCATGAAATTTTGGGGTGCTACAACTTGCACCCCTCCCAACTCCTGGTTGAGTTCCAACAGTACAGATCCAGTCAGATTCGTTGTCTCACTGTATGCACTTGCCAGCCTAGACATCTCCCTCCTCCTTCTTATGGCAAGTCCAGGAGACGGTGGGCTGGATGCAGCCACAACCGCAGCATCGTCCGGATCCCTGTGGAGGCTTTTTGATGATCATCCCCCGGCACGAGTCCTCCAGAGAGTGCTGATGCCGGAAGCTCCTCCTCATATCGTATCTTAGTTCATTTTCTGGGTATCCAAGCTAGGCCTTGATCTTCTGCGTAGAAACAAACAGACCCTTTGCCCACACTATGACATGCCCTCTATACCACTGTGCAGAACTCATTGGAGGTCAGCACACAGTAACTGCTTTTTTTTTTTTTTTAATTAAGAGAAAGGAATATTATCAGAAAAGAGTACCTCCATAGCTGATCATCTGACACCCTTTAAGTGATCAACATTAAGGATATTTAAAGCATGCGTTGACCTTTGATTTACCAATAGTTTTATCCTGTTAAGGAGTAATCCCCCTTTTCTTTCTTTCTTTCTTTTTTTTTTTTTAAATTTTTAATCTACACTTACCTGAAGAATACTATGTTTACTATGCTCTCCCCTATATCAGGTCCCCCCTAACAACCACATTACGGTTACTGTCCATCAGCTTAGCAAAATGTGGTAGAGTCACTACTTGTCCTCTCTGTGTTGTGCAGCCCACCCTCCCCTTTCTCCCTCCCCCCCATGCATGCTAATCTTAATACCCCCCTTCTTCTTCCCCCCCCTTATCCCTCCCTGCCCACCCATCCTCCCCAGTTCCTTTCCCTTTGGTACCTGTTAGTCCATTTTTGGGTTCTGTAATTCTGCTGCTGTTTTGTTCCTTCAGTTTTTCCTTTGTTCCTATACTCCTCAGATGAGTGAAATCATTTGGTATTTCTCTTTCTCCGCTTGGCTTATTTCACTGAGCATAATACTGTCCAGCTCCATCCATGTTGCTGCAAATGGTTGGATTTTTCCACTT
Organism: Manis javanica; assembly: GCF_040802235.1. Lineage (NCBI taxonomy): Eukaryota > Metazoa > Chordata > Mammalia > Pholidota > Manidae > Manis > Manis javanica. The sequence continues at coordinate 105,498,941 of NC_133161.1, read as the reverse complement.
CTTATGGCTGAGTAGTATTCCATTGTGTATATGTACCACATCTTCTTTATCCATTCATCTACAGATGGACATTTAGGTTGCTTCCAATTCTTGGCTATTGTAAATAGTGCTGCGATAAACATAGGAGTGCATCTGTCTTTCTCAAACTTGATTGCTGCGTTCTTAGGGTAAATTCCTAGGAGTGGAATTCCTGGGTCAAATGGTAGGTCTGTTCTGAGCATTTTGATGCACCTCCATACTGCTTTCCACAATGGTTGAACTAATTTACATTCCCACCAGCAGTGTAGGAGGGTTCCCCTTTCTCCACAGCCTCGCCAACATTTGTTGTTGTTTGTCTTTTGGATGGCAGCTATCCTTACTGGTGTGAGGTGATACCTCATTGTAGTTTTAATTTGCATTTCTCTGATAATTAGCGATGTGGAGCATCTTTTCATGTGTCTCTTGGCCATCTGTATTTCTTTTTTGGAGAACTGTCTGTTCAGTTCCTCTGCCCATTTTTTAATTGGGTTATTTGTTTTTTGTTTGTTGAGGCGTGTGAGCTCTTTATATATTCTGGACGTCAAGCCTTTATCAGATCTGTCATTTTCAAATATATTCTCCCATACTGTAGGGTTCCTTTCTGTTCTATTGATGGTGTCCTTCGCTGTACAGAAGCTTTTCAGCTTAATGTAGTCCCACTTGCTCATTTTTGCTGTTGTTTTCCTTGCCCGGGGAGATATGTTCAAGAAGAGATCACTCATGTTTATATCTAAGAGGTTTTTGCCTATGTTTTTTTCCAAGAGTTTAATGGTTTCGTGACTTACATTCAGGTCTTTGATCCATTTTGAGTTTACCTTTGTATATGGGGTTAGACAATGGTCCAGTTTCATTCTCCTACATGTAGCTGTCCAGTTTTGCCAGCACCATCTGTTGAAGAGACTGTCATTTTGCCATTGTATGTCCATGGCTCCTTTATCAAATATTAATTGACCATATATGTTTGGGTTAATTTCTGGGGTCTCTAATCTGTTCCACTGGTCTGTGGCTCTGTTCTTGTGCCAGTACCAAATTGTCTTGATTACTATGGCTTTGTAGTAGAGCTTGAAGTTGGGGAGTGAGATCCCCCCTACTTTATTCTTCTTTTTCAGGATTGCTTTGGCTATTCGGGGTCTTTGGTGTTTCCATATGAATTTTTGAATTATTTGTTCCAATTCATTGAAGAATGTTGCTGGTAATTTGAGAGGGATTGCATCAAATTTGTATATTGTTTTCGGCAGGATGGCCATTTTGACGATATTAATTCTTCCTAGCCATGAGCATGGGATGAGTTTCCATTTATTAGTGTCCCCTTTAATTTCTCTTAAGAGTGACTTGTAGTTTTCAGAGTATAAGTCTTTCACTTCCTTGGTTAGGTTTATTCCTAGGTATTTTATTCTTTTTGATGCAATGGTGAATGGAATTGTTTTCCTGATTTCTCTTTCTATTGATTCGTTGTTAGTGTATAGGAAAGCTACAGATTTCTGTGTGTTGATTTTGTATCCTGCAACTTTGCTGTATTCCGATATCAGTTCTAGTAGTTTTGGAGTGGAGTCTTTAGGGTTTTTTATGTACAGTATCATATCATCTGCAAATAGTGACAGTTTAACTTCTTCTTTACCAATCTGGATTCCTTGTATTTCTTTGTTTTGTCTGATTGCCGTGGCTAGGACCTCCAGTACTATGTTAAATAACAGTGGGGAGAGTGGGCATCCCTGTCTGGTTCCCGATCTCAGTGGAAATGCTTTCAGCTTCTCGCTGTTCAGTATAATGCTGGCTGTGGGTTTATCATATATGGCCTTTATTATGTTGAGGTACTTGCCCTCTATTCCCATTTTGCTGAGAGTTTTTATCATGAATGGATGTTGAATTTTGTCAAATGCTTTTTCAGCATCTATGGAGATGATCATGTGGTTTTTGTCTTTCTTTTTGTTGATGTGGTGGATGATGTTGATGGATTTTCGAATGTTGTACCATCCTTGCATCCCTGGGATGAACCCCACTTGGTCATGGTGTATGATCCTTTTGATATACTGTTGAATTCTGTTTGCTAATATTTTATTGAGTATTTTTGCATCTACATTCATCAGGGATATTGGTCTGTAATTTTCTTTTTTGGTGGGGTCTTTTCCTGGTTTTGGTATTAGGGTGATGTTGGCTTCATAGAATGAGTTTGGGAGTATTCCCTCTTCTTCTATTTTGTGGAACACTTTAAGGAGAATGGGTATTATGTCTTCTCTGTGTGTCTGATAAAATTCCGAGGTAAATCCGTCCGGCCCCGGGGTTTTGTTCTTGGGTAGTTTTTTGATTACTGTTTCAATTTCTTTGCTTGTAATTGGTTTGTTTAACTTTTGTGTTTCTTCCTTGGTCAGTCTTGGGAGGTTGTATTTTTCTAGGAAGTTGTCCATTTCTTCTAGGTTTTCCAGCTTGTTGGCATATAGGTTTTCATAGTAGTCTTTAATAATTCTTTGTATTTCTGTGGAGTCTGTCGTGATTTTTCCATTCTCATTTCTGATTATGTTGATTTGTGTTGACTCTCTTTTTCTCTTAATAAGTTGGGCTAGAGGCTTATCTATTTTGTTTATTTTCTCAAAGAACCAGCTCTTGGTTTCGTTGATTTTTGCTATTGTTTTATTCTTCTCAATTTTGTTTATTTCTTCTCTGATCTTTATTATGTCCCTCCTTCTGCTGACTTTAGGCCTCATTTGTTCTTCTTTTTCCAGTTTTAATAGTTGTGATGTTAGACTATTCATTTGGGATTGTTCTTCCTTCTTCAAGTGTGCCTGGATTGCTATATACTTTCCTCTTAAGACTGCTTTCGCTGCATCCCACAGAAGTTGGGGCTTAGTGTTGTTGTTGTCATTTGTTTCTATATATTCCTTGATCTCTATTTTGATTTGTTCATTGATCCATTGATTATTTAGTAGCATGTTGTTAAGCCTCCATGTGTTTGTGAGCCTTTTTGTTTTCTTTGTAGAATTTATTTCTACTTTCATACCTTTGTGGTCTGAAAAATTGGTTGGTAGAATTTCAATATTGTGGAATTTACTGAGGCTCTTTTTGTGAGCTAGTATGTGGTCTATTCTGGAGAATGTTCCATGTGCACTTGAGAAGAATGTATATCCTGTTGCTTTTGGATGTAAAGTTCTATAGATGTCTATTAGGTCCATCTGTTCTAGTGTGTTGTTCAGTGCCTGTGTGTCTTTACTTATTTTCTGCCCGGTGGATCTATCCTTTGGGGTGAGTGGTGTGTTGAAGTCTCCTACAATGAATGCATTGCAGTCTATTTCCCTCTTTAGTTCTGTTAGTATTTGCTTCACATATGCTGGTGCTCCTGTATTGGGTGCATATATATTTAGAATGGTTATATCCTCTTGTTGGACTAAGCCCTTTATCATTATGTAGTGGCCTTCTTTATCTCTTGTTACTTTCTTTGTTTTGAAGTCTATTTTGTCTGATATTAGTACTGCAACCCCTGCTTTCTTCTCACTGTTGTTTGCCTGAAATATGTTTTTCCATCCCTTGACTTTTAGTCTATGCTTATCTTTGGGTTTAAGGTGAGTTTCTTGTAAGCAGCATATAGATGGGTCTTGCTTTTTTATCCATTCTATTACTCTATGTCTTTTGATTGGTGCATTAAGTCCATTTACATTTAGGGTGACTATTGAAAGATATGTACTTATTGCCATTGCAGGCTTTAGATTCGTGGTTACCAAAGGTTCAAGGTTAGCTTCTTTAGTATCTTACTGCCTAACTTAGCTCGCTTATTGAGCTGTTATATACACTGTCTGGAGAGTCTTTTCTTCTCTCCCTTCTTATTCCTCCTCCTCCATTCTTCATATGTTGTGTGTTTTGTTCTGTGCTCTTTTTAGGGGTGCTCCCATCTAGAGCAGTCCCTGTAGGATGCCCTGTAGAGGTGGTTTGTGGGAAGCAAATTCCCTCAGCTTTTGCTTGTCTGGGAATTGTTTGATCCCACCATCATATTTAAATGATAGTCGTGCTGGATACAGTATCCTTGGTTCAAGGCCCTTCTGTTTCATTGCATTAAGTATATCATGCCATTCTCTTCTGGCCTGTAGGGTTTCTGTTGAGAAGTCTGATGTTAGCCTGATTGGTTTTCCTTTATAGGTGACCTTTTTCTCTCTAGCTGCCTTTAAAACTCTTTCCTTGTCCTTGATCCTTGCCATTTTAATTATTATGTGTCTTGGTGTTGTCCTCCTTGGATCCTTTCTGTTGGGGGTTCTGTATAATTCCATGGTCTGTTCGATTATTTCCTCCCCCAGTTTGGGGAAGTTTTCAGCAATTATTTCTTCAAAGACACTTTCTATCCCTTTTCCTCTTTCTTCCTCTTCTGGTATCCCTATAATACGAATGTTTTTCCTTTTGTATTGGTCACATATTTCTCTTAGTGTTGTTTCATTCCTGGAGATCCTTTTATCTCTCTCTATGTCAGCTTCTATACGTTCCTGTTCTCTGGCTTCTATTCCTTCAATGGCCTCTTGCATCTTATCCATTCTGCTTATAAATCCTTCCAGGGATTGTTTCACTTCTGTGATCTCTTTCCTGACATCTGTGATCTCCTTCCGGACTTCATCCCACTGCTCTTGCATTTTTCTCTGCATCTCATCCCATTGCTCTTGCATTTTTTTCTGCATCTCTGTCAGCATGTTCATGATTTTTATTTTGAATTCTTTTTCAGGAAGACTAGTTAGGTCTGTCTCCTTCTCAGGTGTTGTCTCTGTGATCTTTGTCTGCCTGTAGTTTTGCCTTTTCATGGTGATAGAGATAGTTTGCAGAGCTGGTACAAGTGACCGCTGGAAGAGCTTCCCTTCTTGTTGGTTTGTAGCCTTTTCCTGGGAGAATAGCGACCTCTAGTAGCTTGTGCTGGGCAGCTGTGCGCAGACAGGGCTTCTGCTTCCTGCCCAGTTGCTTTGGGGTTTATCTCCGCTGTTGCTGTGGGCTTGGCCTGGCTGGGGCTGTTCCTCCAAAATGGTGGAGCCCCGTTGGAGGGGGAGCAGCCAGGAGACTATTTATCTCCGTAAGGGGCCTCTGTGCTCCCTGCTGCCCAGGGGGTTAGAGTGCCCAGAGATCCCCAGATTCCCTGCTTCTGGTCTAAGTGACCTGTCCTGCCCCTTTAAGATTTCCAAAAAGCACTCTCCAAACCAAAACAACAGCAGCAACAATGAGAGAGGGAACAGAAACAAAGAGAAAAAAAAAAGGAAAAAAAAGGAAAAAACAAGCGATTTTTTTTTTTTTTTTTTTTTGTCCTCAGGTGTCGGTCCCAGGCACCCGCTCACTGGTCCTGCTGCCCTGTCTCCCTAGCACCAGGGTCCCTGTCCTTTCAAGGCTTCCAAAAAGCACCCACCCACCGGTCCCGCAGGGAAGGAACGCTCAATATTCTTTGTCCTCAGGCACTGGTCCCACGCACCCGCTCACCAGTCCCGCCGCCCTGCCTCCCTAGCACCGGGTTCCCTGTCCCTTCAAGGCTTCCAAAAAGCACTCGGCAAAAAGAGAGAAAAAAAAGGGAAAAAACGCGCGATTTCTTCCGTCCTCAGGTGCTGGTCTCAGGCACCCACCCACCGGTCCCACAGGGAAAAATGCGGGATATTCTTTGTCCTCAGGTGCCGGTCCCAGGCACCCGCTCACCAGTCCCGCCGCCCTGCCTCCCTAGCACCGGGGTCCCTGTCCCTTTTAGGCTTCCAAAAAGCACTCGCAGAAAAGAGAAAAAAAAAAGGGGAAAAACGCGCGATTTCCTCTGTCCTCAAGTGCCGGTCTCAGGCACCCGCCCACCGGTCCCGCAGGGAAAAACGGGGGATATTCTTTGTCCTCAGGCGCCGGTCCCAGCCACCCGCTCACCAGTCCCGCCACCGTGCCTCCCTAGCACTGGGGTCCCCGTCCCTTCAAGGCTTCCAAAAAGCGCTCACCAAAAAGAGAAAAAAAAAAAAGGGGAAAAACGCGCGACCTCCTCCGTCCTCAGGCTCCGGTCTCAGGCACCCGCCCCCAGGTCTCGCAGGGAGAAACGCGGGATATTCTTTGTCCTCCGGCGCCGTTCCCAGGCACCTCCTCACCGGTCCCGCCACCCTGCCTCCCCAGCAACGGGGGCCCGTCCCTCTAAGGCTTCCAAAAAGCGCTCGCCAAAAAAAAAAAAAAAAAAACCGCTCCGGTTTCTCTCCACCCGCCGGGAGCCAGGGGGAGGGGCGCTCGGGTCCCGCCGGGCTGGGGCTTGTATCTTACCCCCTTCACAAGGCGCTGGGTTCTTGCAGGTGTGGATGTGGTCTGGATGTTGTCCTGTGTCCTGTGGTCTCTATTTTAGGAAGATTTTTCTTTGTTATATTTTCATAGCTCTATGTGTTTTTGGGAGGAGATTTCCACTGCTCTACTCACGCCGCCATCTTGGCTCCGCCCCTCCACCCAGTCACTTTTATATTGTGAAATTTTTCTTTATGTTATTGTGGGTAGCTCTAGTTTTTTAAAATTTAACTTAATTTTAATTTTTAATTTTTTTGTTTTGATATCATTAATGTACAATTACTTGAACAACATTATGGTTACTAGACTCCCCCTATTGTCAAGTCTCCCCCCCCATATACCCCATTACAGTCACTGTCCATCAGCATAGTAAGATGCCATAGAATCAATACTTGTCTTCTCTGTATATACTACCTTTCCCGTGTCCCCCCCCCAACTACATTATGTGTACTAATCGTAATGCCCCTTTTTCTCTCTTCTCCCTCCCTTCCTACCCATCCTCTGCAGTACCTTTCCCTTTGGTAACTGTTAGTCCATTCTTGGATTCTGTGATTCTGCTGCTGTTCCTTCAGTTTTTCTTTGTTTTTATATTCCACATATGAGTGAAATCATTTGATACTTGTCTTTCTCCGCCTCACTTATTTCACTGAGCATAATACCCTCTAGCTCCATCCATGTTGTTGCAAATGGTAGGGTTTGTTTTCCTCTTATGGCTGAATAATATTCCATTGTGTATATATGTACCACATCTTCTTTATTCATTCATCTACTGATAGACATTTAGGTTGCTTCCATTTCTTGGCTATTGTAAATAGTGCTGCAATAAACATAGGGGTGCATATTTCTTTTTCAAACTGGGCTCCTGCATTCTTAGGGTAAATCCTAGGAGTGGAATTTCTGGGTCAAATGGTTTTTCTATTTTGTTTTGAGGAACCTCCATACTGCTTTCCACAATGGTTGAACTAGTTTACATTCCCACCAGCAGTGTAGGAGGGTTCCCCTTTTTCCACATCCTTGTCAGCATTTGTGGTTTCTCTTTTGGATGTTGGCCATCCTAACTGGTGTGAGGCGATATCTCATTGTGGTTTTAATTTGCATTTCTCTGATGATTAGTGATGTGGAGCATCTTTTCATGTGCCTGTTGGCCATCTGAATTTCTTCTTTGGAGAAGTGTCTGTTTTATTTATCCATTTTATGGTTAATGGGTATTTGGGATTTTTCTGTGGGTTTCTGTTGAACTTTTATGCCCATTACTCCATGAAAATCATTTTTGTTAAGTAACCAATAGATTAGAATTGACAAATTCTATTGATCAGTCCTCAGGATGGATCTTATACAACTTCTCAGAACCTACCCTTAGTTACCATGCCATTGTAAAAACACTTCTTCATTTGGCTTCTCTGACACCCCACCATAGTCCAGTTTATACTTGTGACTCATATAGCCTATCTGGCTTAACACTTTTCCAGGATTTTTCATTTTAAAAACATTATTACTAATAGTCACATTAAAAAAGTTGAATAAATTTGATATAACTCACCATGAACTTCTACCTTCTGCCATGGTCTTGCCTAGCTGTAAATGAGAATTGTGTTCAGGCACAGTGAACAGATTTCACTTAATCATATAATTAAAACTAAAAGATGATCAGTAATAACCTAGCTATCTCCTCTTGATTCTTTGCTTATACAGCGTAACTAGTATCTCCTTTTTAAGAATGACATGATTGATGCTTACGGATGAAACCCAAGTGGCGAGAGAGATGGCTGCTCCCTCTGTCCCATGGCCCAGGACAGCCTTCCCCTGCTGGCCACTTGTACCACTCAAGACCTATGCTTGTGCTCCATGCTTCAGGCCACCAGAAGTCAGCTTCCTTCTGGAGAATGGTTGGTTTTGAAATTTGTGTGGAAGAAATATAAGCCAGGCAGTCTTTCTGCAGAGCTATAGAGAGCAGGGTGAATACTTCTGCTCAGTGATTTTGGCATTAATTGCACGGTCTGAATCCAGAATTTTATTGCTTATGACTTTTTAATCCTTTGCAACAGTTCCCTGTAGCAGTAAAAGACTTTTACAGAGTATGTGTTCAAAGAAAAACAAATACTGAAATCTACATGTCTCAGGAAAGTTGATTTTGAACATGTAACTTGCTTAAAATGTATGTTTATATTTACTAATCCTAGGTGCTACAGTGATATTGATTATATGAAACCAATAGGTACAGATCTTTGGAGTTATTTTATTAGAAGTTACTTTCAGAAGACTGTGCCCAAAGATAATGAATTATCACATGCAGTTGCAGAAGATGAAGAAGGTTGTTTAGAAATATGTCATGGCTGCAGGCTAAGAAGTTTATTCAAATACATGAAAATTACCAGGAATAATTATTCTGCTTTTATTTTTAATTTTCTGATGATCAATGTATAGAAAACTTTTAAAATTTTGCTTTGAAGTACTTAAATATGTTATCTTAATTTTTTTAGAAATAGTTTTATTTTGAAAATAATTTTGAATAGAATTATTTTTACAGAAATACCAATAAAATGAATTTGTCAGTTGAGAAATAAGTATTTTAAAAACATGTTTGGAATTAATTTCCAGTGCCTTCTTTTACTATCAAAACTATACCAGTTAGGACAATGAAGTATATTGTCACTTTTTCCATGCTTCAGTTCTTAGAAGTCTTTTCTTCATTTTTTACCTCTTTTTTGCTCTGTGTACATTCACTAAGTGATTTTATCCAGCCCCACCATTTCCAATACCATCTATATGGTGTTAACTCCCATATTTGTTACTCTATCCTCAATCTCTCCTTTGAACTTCAGACTGTATACTTGTCTCCATGTAAATATCCACCTGGCATCCCAAACTCAATGAAACCCACACTGAACTCTTGCTTTCACCCCAGACCTACTCCTCTCTCAGCTTTCCCCCTCTCAGTAAATGCCACTAATGTTCTCATGGGTTTTCATGATAGAGCCTTGACATCATCCTGACTTCTCTCTTCCTTTCATCCTCAACACTCGCTCCATGAAGAAAACATATTGGCTCTACCTCAAATATATGCAAAACTGACCTCTTACTTTGTCCTTTGTTACCATCTTAGTTCCAGTTACCACCATCTCTCTCCAGGGCTCTCATCAAACCCTCCTTGCTGGAATTTCTATTCCTACTTCGTTTGCCCACTCCCATCTGAACACTCCCCACAAGCAGCCATTGTAATTCCTTCAAAATTTAAGTCACATCAGGCCATTGCTGATCTTAGCCTGGCCTTCCTGGTGCCACTCAGTGATCTGAACCTATCTCTGATCCGCCAGTTCTCAAAGTGCAGTACCTGAACCTGAGGACTCTTTCAGGGGGTCAAGTGAGGTCAAACTATTTCATAGTAACACCAATACATTATTTGGATTTTCCATTATGCTGGCATTTTCAAAGATAGTTAAAAAGCAAGAGTGGGTTAAACTTCAGGCACGTTTGTAGACATCAAGGTCATAGCTCATACTGTACTAGTGGTCACCATATTCTTCAATTCCATGCAACTAAGATTCACAATACTACCAGTTGTTGAGTTCTGTTATACTCATAAAAAGGAATGTCTACAATTACCTGAAGATTTATAAAATATTCCCTATTTTCCAACTATATATTTATGGGAGATCGGACTTTCTTCATCTACTTCAACTAAAACAATGTATTATGAGAGCTGAAGTGCTGAAAGAAATGAGTGTGAGAATCTAGCTGTGTTCTCTTTAAGCCAAATGTTATAGAGATTTGCAAAATGATAATACTACTTTTCTTGCTAGTAATTTCTTATTTTGGAGAATATGGCTATTTTTCATAAGATAGGTTATTTCCCATGTAATACAATATTACCTTGAATGGTTTAATAAATATTTCCTGTTTTAATTTCTACATATACTCTATCAACACATATACCACATGTAAATATAAGCTGTTTGAGGTTATCAATTATATTTAAGAATGTAAAAGAGTTCTGACATCAAAATGTTTGAGAATTTCTCTGCTCTGTCTTTTCCTGTGTTGTCCCTTTATCTTCTCTAACTAAACACACAGTCATCGTGCTGTTCCTCAACCACACCAAGAAAGCTCACCTGATACATTCTTTAAACCTGAAATTTCCTCTGTCTTGTCCGCTGTTCCCCCACAGGCCCACTCGGCCTCTTCTCAAAGCCTGCACACACAGGCTTCCTCTGATGACCATCCAAAATCACAGGCCTTATTGCTCTCTCTAACTAGTCACACGGACCATTCGGTCATCGCATTCCTAACGACCTAATGTGCGTATAATAGATGAATAAATATAGATATAATCCCATGTGACAAAATGAGATACGTACATGTGTGCGTATTTGTTCCTTGTCTCTTTGTTTAGTGCTAAGAACCGTATCTGGCACAAAGCAGGTACTTAATAAAAATGTTTTGAATGGAAACTGCTCTGTGATCGTGTGATGGAAGTGAAGACAGCAGAGCAGAGCCTTCCTGCGTTGGCAGCACCTGGGGAGCTCGCGGGCTGAGTCACCGGGTTGGAATCGCTGGAAGCACACGTCTTAGGGTGCAGGGACTTGGCGCCTGGTGAGGTATAAGCTATGTGGGGGGAAATCAACATCGCATAAGAATTAAAGGAACTGATGGCCAAAAAGGGTAGAGCAAAAAGAGACAGAGCCATGCATAGCCCTGGATGGAAACTGAGAGACCGAGAGGTAGGTGACATGAAACCAAAAAAGACAGCTGGGGCCAGAGCTCCCTGGGGCTCATCCAGGGTCTGGGAGGAGGGAGGTGCAGGAAGCCTGTTCTGGAGTGTCAGAAACAGGGTAAACCGAAGTCAGTTCCTGCTGACAGGACAGTCAGTGCCTTGGGGAAGGAGCCTCACTGGAGAAACTCTGGGAAAATGAGGCAAAGTGGGAACAGACAGCCAACAGGACAGAGCAAGTCCTTGCCACGTCTTACCCTTCCAGAATCCGTCTAATGCCTGTTGGCTCAGCCTCCCCGCATGACAGACACAAATTTGGTTCGCAGGTTTCCGCCTCAGGCAGGCAGAGAAGAGTGTGGAAGAGTGGGTTTGAAGCTGAGAGGGAAGCTGGCAGCTGCACTAAGCTCTCCTGGAGGAACTGAACTAATGGAATCGCCCCTGTCACAGAGTCAAAAAGTAGTGACACGATCATTGTGGAAACATTATGTAATCATCAAATATCATACTTAACAGTTATTTTTAATATTGTATTAAAAAAGGGCACTATATAGAGCATGATTCCTAAGAGGGTTTTAGCAGAATGGTGATGATGATAATGGTCCCTATTGCTTTTCAGTAGCAAAAGGAAATACAGTGATAAAAGGGCAATGACAATATAATAATGTAAAGCAATAACTAGAGTAATAATAATTAATACAAATTATAATGAGGGAACTCACACCTTTTCACCAATACTAAGATACCTCTCACTTTTTGTCAGGCATTTTGTCTTTTATTCATTCTCTCTCTCAATGCTTAGCACGTACCTGTAAGGCAGCTGTTGTTCTTAACTGAGCGTCATAGGGAAAAAGTAATTCTCAAAGTGGCAGGCAAAGACATTGCCTCAGGTGTCAGAACCCTTGCACTTCATATCCAATAGGTTTCAATATCATAATAAGATATATACATCAAATATGTGTGTATTAAAATTAATATATAATACAAATAAAGATTTATCTCCAAACATCACAGATCTCTCTCTCTCTCTCTCTCTATGCAGATGTAAAGAAAGATCGCTGGCAATCTTCATCTCTGGTTTTAAAATGATCAGATATGATTTATATTTCTTTGGAAATTTTTTTATTTCCACATTTCTAGAAGGATCTGTCTTGTTATATGTAACATTGATATATTCTCCCATGTCATTAAAATGTGATTTTCAAAGCTTACCTAATATCACTTTGCTATAGCATGGTTCATTTAACTTCTTTCCTATATTACACATTTTGGTTGTTTCAATAAATTCACTATTGTAAATAGCACTGTAACAAAATTCTTTTATAGAGCCAATATCTCTCACTTTCGTGGGATAAATTTCTGTAAGTGAATTTTGAGGGTCAATGATATGATCATTTTAAGGGCTTATGGGTGAAAAAAATGGCCAGATTATCTCTAAAAGCCTGTCAATTCTCATCATCACCAGCAGTGCGTGATATAGCAAGATTTTTTTGATTTTTTTTTGTGTATTTTCTTGAATTTTTCATTTTATTATGATGTTGGCTGTTTATTGAAGTTAATAGTCTTAGTATTTTATTCCTTCATTTCCTATGGTTAGGTTTTATTTTACACAGAAATACTCTTAAATTTTAACAAATATGTTTAAGACATCTATTAAATGGTGATATAGTTCTTATAAGATTAGTCCCCCAGTGATTTATTAGAATTCATACTACTTTGCATTAAATAATGAACTTATAACTGCAGATAAGGAGAAATTCTTAAAAATGAATGTTGGAGAAAACAAATAATCCAGTTATAAATATGTGGGCATATTCCTGAACAGACATTTCAAAAAAGAGGAAAACATATCTAGTATGCATATTAAATGGTGCTTATTTTAATTAGACATTAAACAAGGAGAGTAAAATCCACAATGAGATGCTACTAAAATAGGTAAAGAAGCCTCACTGGAGCCTTGATAAGACTGACAATGCCAAGTGTTGGAAATGACTTGCAGTTTGTGACTGCAGGTGATACAGAAAATGAGCAGAGACAATTGAGTTTTTACTCCCAAATGTAGAGACAAGAGCTTCCCACAAAGGTGGCAAAGGAGCAGTTTTGAGGAGCTGACTTAGGAACTTTGGGCCTGCTTGGACCGCAGAAGGCAGTCTGGGTGGAATCTGTGTAGGCTTGGGCTGGTTATCTGGGGAAATACGGGCAGATCTCCATGGTCAGGAATTATGTGGGAGAAAGCTTTCTATTACCCCACATGTGCTTAGGGGCTCAAGTTTTGGTCACATATAAATTGTGTTATCTGGGGTGAAATTCTGGGCAGTGCTAATAAACTGCTGGGTAAGGAGTAAATGAAGCCAGCTAGATCCAGGTTCCCCTTGTATTTCCTCACCTGGTGATTGGAAAACGAAATTGTCACTTCCCAGAGCTGCTTTCTCTAGGGGATAAAGTGAATATGTACAAGGCTTGTGGCTGTAGCAGAGTGGTGCTATGATCAGTGCAGTTGTGCCCATGATTTTAGGCTTTGGTGTACATCCATTATCCATTCTTTTTTCTTTTCTTAATTTTTTAAAAGTATATATATATATATATGTATTTTAATTTTTTAAAGTATATATACATATTGTTTTTTGAAGTATAGTAAATACACGATATTATATTGGTTTAGGGTGTACAGCATAGTGATTCAACAATTATTACATTATTAAATGTTTACCCCAATAAGTGTGGTTGCTATTTGTCAACACAGAAAGATATTACAGTATTGACTATATTCTCTGTGCTGTACTTTCATCTTGTGACTAATTTATATTATGATTGAGATTTTGTGTCTCTTTATCCTTATCACCTATTTTACCCCCCAACCTCTTTCCCCTAAGGTAACAGCCAGTCTCTTTACTATGTCTGTTAGTCTATTTCTGGTTTGTTCATTTGTTTTCTTTTTTTCTTTTTTCTTTTTATTCCATATGTAAGTGGAATCAATGTATTGTCATTCTCTACCTGGTTAATTTCACTTAGCAGAATACCCTTCAGGTCCATTCATGTTGCTGCAAATGGCAAGATTTCATTCTTTTTTGAATTTTATTTGCTAGTATTTTGTTGAGGATTTTTGCATCTATGTTCATCAGGGATATTGGTTTATAATTTTCTTTCTTTTGTATTGTCTTTGTTTTTGATTTTCGAGTAATGCTGGGCTTTCAAAATGAGTTTGTAATTATTTCTTCCTCTTCTGTTTTTTGGAATTTAAGAAGGATAGGTATTAACTCTTCTTTAATGTTTGGTAGAGTTCACCTGTGAGGCCATCTGGTCTCAGAATTTTGTTTGTTGACAGTTTTCGATTACAAATTCAATTTGTTACTACTAATCAGTCTGTTCAAATTTTCTGTTTCTTCCTGGATCACTCTTGGAACATTGTGTGTTTCTAGGAATTTATCCATTTCTTATAGGTTGTCTGATTTATTGGCATATTGTTTTTCATAGGATTCTCTCATAATTCCTTGAGTATCTGTGGTGTCAGTTGTAACACCTTATTTTTCATTTCTGATTTTGTTTGTGTCTTCTCTCTCTCTTTGTTTTCTTTGCTATTTTTTTTGATAAGCCTGGCTAAGGGTTTGTCTATTTTGTTTATCTTCTCAAAGAGCTCTTGTTTTATTGATTTTTGTTCTATTTTCTTAATCTCCATTTCATTTTATTTATGCTCTTATCTTTATCATATCCCTTTTTCTTCTAACTTTGGGCTTTGTTTTATTTTTCTAGTTCCTTTAGTTGTAAGGTTAGATTCCTTGAGATTGTTCTTGTTTCTTGAAGTAGGCCTGTATTGTCATGAACTTTTAAAACCACTTGTACTGCATCCCACATATTTTGAACTATTGTGTTTCTATTTTCATCTTTCTTAGTGTTTTCTTCGATGTCTTCTTTAATCTATTCATTGATCCATTATGATTTAGAGGTATCTTGTTTAGCACATGTTTGTGTTTTTTCCGTTATTTTTCTTAGAATTCATTTCTAGTTTCATACTATTGTGGTCTGAAAAGATGCTCAATGCTATTTCAATGTTCTTGAATTTATTGAGACTGATTTTGTGCCCTAATATGTGATCTATCCTGGTGAACACTCCATGTGAATGTGGGAAGAATGTGTATTCTGCTGCTTTTGGATGGAATGCCCTTTATATATCTGCCAAGCAATCTGGTCTCATATGTTGATCAGTGCCACTGTTTTATTTATTTTCTGGCTGTATACTCTATCCACTGCTGTAAATGGTGTTAATGTTATGGTGTTACTGTCATTTTCTCCCTTTAGATCTGTTAGTATTTGCTTTATATATTTAGGTGCTCCTGTATTGGGTGCATAGATATTTGCAATTGTTATATCCTCTCCTGGGGCTGATCCCTTTATCATCATGCAATGCCTTTCTTTGTCTCCTGTTACTTTCTTTTGAGTCTATTTTGTCTGATGTAAATAGTGCTACTCCTGCTTTTTCTTGCTTCTATTTGTATGGAATATTTTTTCTATCCCTTCATTTTTAGTCTCTATATATCTTTAGGTTCTATAGTGAATCTCTTGCAGACAACATACAGATGTGTCTTGTTTCTTTGTCCATGTTCTAAGTTTTTGGATTGGAGTGTTTTGTCCATTTACATTTAAAGTAATTGTTTATAGCTATGTACTTACTGCCATTGTTTTAATTGTTCTCTGGTTGTTTCTGTAGTTCCTGTATTCCTTTCTTCCTCTTTTGCTCTCTTCCCTTGTGATTTGATGGCTCTCTTTAGTGTTATGCTTGGGTTCCTTTTTTTTTATTTCTGTGTTTCTGTTATAGGCTTTTGGTTTGTAATTACCATGTCCATGTATAGTTTCATATACATATATATAAAACAGTCTACATTAAGTTGATGCTTATTTAGTTTCAAACACATTCTAAAACTACTACCTCTTTATTATTATTCCCTCTTCTACATTTTAGGTATGTGATGTCATAATTTACATCTTTTTATTTTGTGTATCCCTTCACTTACATTGCATGCAATTGATTTTACTACTTTAGTTTTTTGAACATAATACTCAATTTGTATTGGTCTAGTACCTTTACTGTAGGTTTGTTTTTGCTGATGAAAGACATTTAAGTTTAGAAACATTTCCATCTAAAGAAGTCCCTTTAACATATTCTGTAAGGCTGGTTTGTGGTGATGAATTCTTTTAACCCTCATTTGTCTGGAAAACTTTAAATCTCTCCTTCAATTTTGAGTGATAACTTTGTTAGGTAGTCTTGGATGTAGATTTTTCTCTTTCTGCACTTTGCATATTCCATGGCACTCCCTTCTAGCCTATAAAGATTCTGCTGACAAATCTGCTGACAGCCTTATAGGGTTTCCCTTGTAGGTTACGGTCTTCCTTTCTTTTACTGCCTTTAAGATCCTATATTAATATCTTTACCATTTTAACTGCTATGTGTCTTGGTGTGTATCTCCGTGGGTTCTTGTTAGGATCTCTGGGTGCTTCCAGTACCTGGATATCTGTCTCCTTCCCCAGAGTGGGGAAGTTTGCAGCTATTATTTCTTCAAATAGATTTTCTGCCCTAGAATCTCTCGCTTCTCCTTCTGGGACCTTTATAATGTGGATATTGTTTCATTTAGTGTTATCACTGAGCTCTCTTAGAATCTTCTCTTTATTAGAAATTGCTTTTCCTCTCTGTTCCTCAGCTTGTTACTTTGTATCCTGTCTTCCCACTCACTGATCTGTTCTGCTACATCCTCTAGGCTACTATTCATTCTCTCTTTTGTATTTTTCAGGTAGGTTATTATATTCTTCAGTTCTCACTGGTTCTTTTTATATTTTCTATGTCTTTGTTGAAGTTCTCCCTGAGATCATCTATTTTTTCCAGTTATCATCTTTATGACCACTACTTTGAATTTTTTATCAGACAGATTGCTTATCTCCATTGCATTCACTTGTTCTGGTGTTTTGTCTTGTTATTTCGTTTGGAACATATTCCTTTGCCTCCTCATTTTGTTTGGCGCTCCGTGCTCATTTCTTTGTTACATAGATCTGCCACTGCCATGACTCCTGGTCTTGAAAGTAGTGACTATGTGTAGTTGAAATCCTGTTACGTCCAGAAGTGCAAAGGGGTTTCCTCTGTTCATCCGAGCCAGCCGCTCCAGGGGTGTTCTCTGCTGTGGCTGAGCCATGACTGTTGTTAGTATACTGTGTGTAGGGCCTTCCCTCAGCCTGACTGCCAGTGATGATAGATTACTTCTGGGCTGGGCTTTTTGGGAGGGGAAGATCTGCAGGTGAATGTTGGGGTTGAGAAAGTGGGATAGGTGGAGAGTTTCAGAGCCGTCTCCCACAAACGGTTGGCCAGTTGCGCTGGGAGAGGGCTGGAAAATGGTGTCCATCAGCCCTTTCACCTCTGCGGAGACCTTCCTCAGACCCCCACCCTTCCAGTACACTTCCCAAGGCTAACAAATCTTCTTTCAAACTGCTGCCTCTGTGTTGGGTCTCAGAGGAATTAACAGGCCATGCTACTCCTCCATAAATGAGACTCAGCTCCCAACAGCTCCCCAGCTCCCTGGTGCTCAGCCCCATTAATCTTAAAATCCAGTGCAGTATTGACTTGTCTTCCCAGAGCAGATACTCCAGGCCACATACGCTGGGTTCCTCAGATTTTTATCCTCTCTGCTCCTTTCTTTTCTCTCTCCTGCTTGTGGGCTGGGATGGGGGTATGGCTTGGATCCCAGTGAATCATGGCTCTCCCCCTTCACCCTTCTCAGTGTGGTCTTCTCTTTTTCATCTGCCTGTTCTCTGGTCTTCAAATCATTTTCAAAGTTAATTGTATTATATGTGGCTGCTCCCTCAGTGTATATGTGCAAGGGCTTTATCACAGTGATCTCCTAATCTGTTCTCCTCCACCTCCCACTTACCCCTTCCTGAAACTCATTTCTTCCTCATAAACATTTACTAAACTTTTCAGAAACAAGTGTTCATATCCAATGAGTATAAGAGCAAGAAAAATGCATTGAATAGCCAATGTCACATGAGGAAGAATAAATGAAAGAAAAAAGGATTAGGAATTTAAGTAAGTACAATACATATCCCTTGCAAGACAGAGGAATATTTTTGTGTTTTGAAGCAGGAAAAAGAGCCAAATGGAAATATTTGTTATAAAAATTTAATAATTCAGATAAAAAACATACATTTTGGGGGAAATAAAGGACCATACTCTGATGAATAAAATCTTAGTGAACTGATGATCAGGTTGAGATCTCCAGACAGAAGTGGAAAATTATAATGCTATAAATAACATCTTTTCAAGTGGTGAGAAAGATATTACAAAGGGCATCAGAAGATACTATAATCAACATTATGCCAATACATTTTAAAGTTAGATGAAATGGACTAATTCTTTAAAAACCTGATCTTGCCAAAACTGACACCAAGAGAACTAGAAAATATAGTTCTCTTAGCTGTAACTTTTAAATCTTCACAAAGTAAAAGTACATATCCACATAGCTTTACTGATTAATTCTTTTAATAATTAGAATAATAGTATCAATATTACACAAATTTGTCTAGAAAGTAGAAAAATGGCATACTTTTCAAGAGGTTTTGTAATCTTGATAGCAAAATCTGATAAATATACAAAAAATATTGAAAGCTGGTTGTTTGAAAATATAAAAATCTCTGGAAAGACTGGCCACCAAAAAAGAAAAAAGAAATGAAGCACAGAATGAGAAATAGGAAAGAAACAAGGAAAATGTGTTTTTAAAAAAAGTATTATGAAAACTACAATAAATTAAAAAAAACAGAGGAAATGCATATATTCATGGAAAATACAAAGTTCTAAAAGTAGCACCACAAGAAACAGAAAAAATGATTAGGTTAACTTATACTGGAGACATTAAGCTAGTAGACAGTTACTTTCACCTTCTAAGAAAAATACACATACACATGCACACATTCTCAGATGATTTTTAGGTAGGTTTTCACCAAGCCTTATAAAACAGAAGATTTTCATATTATATAGTAAATACAGTACATGTAGTAAAGTTGAAAAAGAGAGAAATCCTCGCAATTTATTTTCTGTGGATGGTTCCATTTGTATTTTCAAATCAGATAAAGACAACATTAGAAAAGAAAATTAAGCCCATTTGTCTAATGAGCACAGGTACACAAATCCTAAAAAAATATTGACTGAGTTCAACAGAGTCTTTAAAAGTAAACTTTTTAGGATATTCATCAAATTTATAATCTCAGTATTGCTCAATATATATAGAAAAGGCTTTAGATAATTCTCAATGACTATTTTACAAAAGAAAATCATTAACTTCAATGTTATTTTGATAATGAGATAATTTTGTTTTGCTGTATAAAAAATTATCACAAACTTATGGGCTTAAAAGTCACGTTTATTATCTCATAGTTTCCAAAGAACAGGAGTTGGGACATGATTTAGCTCACATTTTGCCCAAGATCTCACCAGCTGAAGTCTACTTGCTAGCCAAGCTATATTCCATCTGGTGGTTTGACTAGGGAATAAACCTTTTCCAAGGACATTTTAGTTTTTTAGCAGAATTAAGTGCCTTCAAATTACAGAGTGCAGTCCCTGTTTTCATGCTCTCTGAGGCCCAGGGAGTCCTATCAGCTCCTAGAGGTCTTTGCCATGGGCTCCCTCCATAGGCAATTGCCAGCATGGCTGTTTGCTTCTCAGACCTGTGAGAGAATTTTGCTAGAAATCTCTCTTTAGGAAAGGGCTGACCCTCTTTTTTAGAGGGCTCACTTGATTGGGTCAGATCCACCTGGGCTGACCTCCTTTTTGATGAACTCAAAGTGGACTGATTAGTAATTGTAAATACATCTGCAAAATCCCTTCATTGTTTGCCATAATTGTGGTAATGAAATTCTACCATATTCACAAGTCTTGCATGCACGCAAGAGGAAGGGGTTATATGGGGCATATACAACAGGAAGCAGGAATCTTGGGGGCCATCTTAGAATTCTGATGATCACAGTTGATAAAGACTATATACCTAAAACCTATAGAAACCATATTTAATAGAGACAATTTAGAGTCATTTCCTTTAATCTGAAAATGCTTCTATTTCTGCTGCTTAACACTGTACAGATGACCAAGCCTATCCTATAAAACAAGAAAGAAGAATAAGAGGTTTAAGATTTAGAAGAGGAAGATTAGAATCTATAGACAAAATCAAAAAAAGATTCTGGAAAGGTTACTACAGGCAATTGATTCATTTGGAAAACCAGTTCCATTTCTTTAGAACTGAGTAAAAACCTAGACATTATGAAAAGAGGAAAAGATTTACAATACAACACAAACAATAGTTAGGAATAACTGTAGCTTAATGTATACATAAGACTCTTAGAATTTTAAAGGATGTAACAGAAGACATGAATAAATAAACGTCCATGCTAATGGATGGGACAACTTAACATTATGGAGCTGCCAATTCTCTGTTTTAATGGTTATATTTAACATAATCTCAACAAAAATGTATATTTTTAACAAGCTCCCAATAAATTCTAATATTATTACCCAGATCACACCTAGAGAGAGATTGTCCTAGAATGACTTGCCCAAATTCATACTCAGCTCTCTTAATATTTTCTTCCAATGTTCAGCCAGATTTGGAATAAGAGCTTTCAAACATAGTGAGCTATAGATAAGTGCTGGCTCTTGGATTTCAGGTTCTCCTTGAGAAGAAGAGGAGTCAAACAATAATTCCCATCAAACAAAACCAGACCATTATCTGTGACCACAAATAATCAGATGAGTGAAGGAGCTTCCAAACAACACAGATTCTAGTCTTTGGAGATTGCATGACACATGAATTTGAGTGTGGAAGCCATTTCTTCGATAAATTTTTATTAAAACATTCCAGTATAAACCAACACACAAAGTAATTTGATGCGAAGTATTTTATATATTTAAACAATTAGTATTTTAAAACTTTTAATTGAAAGATTTTTTGAAGACTCACTTATATTTAAAGCATTTCAGTACTATGTAAGTTACTGTCTTTTGTCTATTTTCTTCAGCCATTACTTTATAGATTTTTTTTTTTACTCTTGTTAGCCCTGTGTAAAAGTAAGTTTTGGCTTAAATGATCTTGGTCTTATCCCAGATAGTTTCTCTTTATGGATCAAAGTTATGAGGTTTATCCCCTTTATTTTTTGTATTTTTATTTCATATGGAGGATTTAAAAAAATCTTTCTTAGACTTCATTTGTATGGGACACAGAATAGTCCTTTTCCCCAACTTGTCCATTTTGGTTAGGACTTGTTAAACTACGTGCTGTGTTAGCACTGTCCTAATGTGGCTAAATAAAATACCCACCTTGATAAGGGTTCCTTTTTGGTCAAAAATTAATTATATTTGATGATCAAATTTATTTCACCAAGACATATAACAGGGAGACATCTGTCCTGTTTGCCATAATTCTTTTGGTAGCTGAGGAGATGAAGCCATCTAGAAGCCTCTCTGTTTTGACTGTTTTTGAAAGTTTAAAAAACTTTTCCTAAAATCTGTTGGACAGAAAACTTTTTATAAATGATGTAAGTAGAGTAAGCTTCACTTTCAAACTACTTCAATTCAGTTCAAGATTATTGAAAGATGATCTACTTTGACTGAAGAAAGTTGTAGTGATAATTTCTAAATCAGGCCATTAATACAATTGTGATACTTTCAATAGGTCACGGAAGAGAAAATTGGATTTGAATGTAAAATAATCCTTTTGCATGGTATTCTTACATTAAATATTAATGAATCAGGCAACTGCATAGCTGGAGGGGACTAAAATATAACTGACTTCAGCCCCTGACCCCGTACATTTTACACATTAAAAAAAGCCCAGATAGATTAACAAGTATTCAGGTAATAAACTCCATCATGGCAGATAAGAGACTGGGACCTGCCTTGCACACCTGATAGCCTTCAAGCCTAGGGTTTCTGTAAAAAGAGAAGTAACTTGGCCTCTTCACCCTTGATTTTATAACACATACAAACATCTCCCCCATTAAAATCATTATCCTCCAAAGCCAAAAAAAAATCAACATAAACTTGCTTTTCCAATTTTCTAAGCAGGTCTTCCATTAACTGTTTGCATGGGAAGAATAGTGAGAGATCTTAGAGCCACACCCTTGGATGGTGGGGGGACAGTAGGAAAAAATAAGAACAGGCTTCAGGTTTGTGATTCAATTCCACAGATGTTTACTGAACTAAGCTCTCACACAGGCAGTGTAACAAGGGCTAGATAAACAAGAGTGAATAAGACCTGGGATTTCTGTCCAAGGATTTTGCAGTCAGAATATAATACAGATATTCAACCAAATGCAGCTGGATAAGTGCAAAGGCAATGGTGTTTGAAAGGAAGCAAAGAGCTGCGTGTTAGGATCAGGTAAGCATGTGTCTGGAAGAGAGCAAACAGCAAGGGGAAGATGTTTATGCATAGGGAGAGCTGTTTGCAGGGGAAAGTGTTAGGAACAACTTGCCACACGCAGGGAATTTTTGTAGTTTTGTTAAAGGGTGAAATGTTATAAGTAATGGAAGAGATGATTTTGGAAAATTCATCAGGGCCAAAATAACTAAAAAAATGTGTTAAAGATGCCAAAGTAATAAAAATTATTTTGTGTGTCACTAGGGGCCATTATTTGTATTTTAAAAGATTTGCATCAGGAGCCTCTGAGAGAAGTGACCAAGATTGTGGCCCAGGATTTGATTTTAAAGAGACTTTCTGAGGATGGCCACATAAAAGACGAGGCGAGAAGGAAGCACAGAAGCGTCTCTTAAGTAAAAGCATTTGCCAAAGCAGGGTAGCTCAGTTCAGTTATCAAGCTCAGGTGACAGGTTCCTGAGTAAGACCTAACTCAGACTTCACTTGATATCACTGAACTCTAAATATCTTCCTAATATTAATAAAGTAATATTTTCCTAATTTTATGCAGTTGGTGCTGTATATAACAAACATCCGTTCAAGTTTCTTATCTAAATTACAGTTCAAATGACATAATTTGGTGCAAAGCAGTGATAGCTACAGGATGAAAGTCAAAGATGCTGGCTACCAAGTGGACTCTCAAAGTCTTTAATATTGAGGGGATCACCCCTGCAGGTCTGGCCCTTGCCTTCTACCCAGGGAATCCTGGTTTTGTCAGTTAGCTAGGGAAAGACTCATTTTTCACCTGCAGGCTCACATTAAGCCTGCTGATAGGGTGTGATATGTAAAATGACAACTTGTGAATTCATGATAAGAAGTGAATCTGTCAGACAGAGCGGAATGTCTGAGTGGACAGATAAGGGCATCTGTTCAGTGAGTTCACGCTGCAGAAGCTGTTAAGGTAGAACGTTTGCCTGCAAATATGGAGTGAGGAAAGTGATGCATATTTATGATCTAGCAGAGCAATGTGCCCGATACAGGAACCCCTGGGCTTGATCGCTGCAGAGATGTCCTCTCACTTTTGGAACCGTGCACCAAGGGCCGCCAGCACACTGACACCAGATCTCTGGGTTCCTTGTTCCTGCATGGCTGCCTCCCCCCTGGGCACAGTCATCACACCAACACATTTGCTGTAATTGGTTGAATTTGTACTTATCACTAGTCAAGCTTTCTGAGATTTGACGTGGGTCACAGTAACTCAGGGTTGGGTGTTTCCAAACACTGGTGGAATCTTGATACACTCCCATGGATGACTAATGCTATCGACTGTATGTGGGCTTCGTTCTTTCTGAGAAAACTTTATTTCACTTTGCAAGTTGTGAGGAAAGACCGTACGAACTATAGAAATGACCCCTGAAAGTATAGTCATAATATAAGTTGGTCATGGGGATGGAAGTGCAGCATGGAGAATATAATCAATGATTCTGTAACATCATCTTATATTGACAGATAGTAACCACACTAGTTGGGGTGAAGATTTAATAATATGGGTAACTGTCGAACCACTGTGTTGCATACTTGAAACCAATCTAATATTTTGTATCAACTGTACTTCAATAAAAAAAATTTAAAAACCCTCTTTTTCTGTAACCCTTCAGAGCATCTCTGTACTTGCTAGAGGGGATAGTGCCAGATTCATGGATCACTTAATAAAGCCAAATAAATCTCCAAAAAAGAAAGAAAGAAAGACCATACCACAGCCTACATGCACCAACAGTATAAACAAAACATTGAAGGACAATGGTAAGCATTTGGGTTCCAGCACTGAGGCGTTTTCCCCTGCTTTTGCACGTAGTGAGTGTGCTGCTAGAACTTTGAAATTGGGAGAGTTGTCACCTGCATTGTGCTGACATCTTTTTTGAAACAATCTCAACCTAAAAGCAGTGGAGAGAAATCCAGGGCATAAAAATGGGAGCTGAGATTTGTGGTCTCCAAGAAATACAGTTTTTCTCTGAACACATTTTTTTAAAGAGTTGGTGTGTAAGAAATAAGCTATTGTAGAGCAAAATAAGTTTGAGGAATGTGGGCAGGAAGCAAATGAAGTCCTTGTATTTTAGAGAAGGGAGCCAAGAAATACTATTTTTTTAACTTTGTTATTAAATGGATGTAAAATATGCTTAGGGACAACTTGCACAAAAGTAAATGAGAGCTTTGTCTTTCTAATCATTTCAGACTCTAAAATAAAACATAATACAATACAAATAAAATGAAATACAATACACAGAGTGAACTGCAAAGTAGGGTGTCCCTAAACACAGTAAGTACAAGATATACAGTGATCTTCAAAGAGAAGATGATTTCTAGGCATCTTTGGTAAGAGTATCAAATACCTCTGTAAACTGGTGACTTCTTAGTATCAGGACAGTGAGGACATTCCAAACAGAACTGAGCAGTCAGATGATGGCCAACAATGGCGAATAGTGAGCTCAGCCACCAGCAAAAGTTATGGTCACTTGTTGCTCAGATGAAGAGAGCTTCTCGTGCTTCTGGAGCTAATACTGAGAGTTTGAATTTTGCGAAGACATTTCTATCATTTCAATTATTATGTAAAGCCACATTCATTAAAAGAGCATTGTAAATAGCTTTATTATTTGCTACTAGGAATGAAGTACTGTAAGAAAAAACAGATTTACAGTGAAAAGTGAGTGACTTTAACAACATAGGCAGAAATAATTATTTCTAAAAAATAATGTGTTTCTGGCTCTCCCCTGTCTGCGGTCGCCTGCACTTTCTAAGTGTGTAATCTTTTAATCTTAAACTTTGTCTCTCCAAACCTTTCAAGGTGACTCTCCTTGCTGAGGTTGCCTGCTGCACTTCTCTCTTTAAGTAACTAAATAAAACTTTCACTTTGCTTAAAAAAAAAAAATAATGTATTTCTTCATTTTCTCAGCACTTAAGTCAAAATGATGAACTTCAGTTCATTGGTTGAGGAAACAAGTATGGAACATCTATTGATTTGGGGGAGCACATGCAATGTAATGATATTAAATTATTAAATAATTTGTGACCAGAAAGATTTTATTTTATTTTTGTTATTTATATCTTTTGTTCTTTCCCTTTCAACCTTCATGGCACCTTTGGTAGGAAAGCACTATAATAAATCTCTACCCCATGCCACTTAAATATCTGATTGGAAACATACCTTAAAAGCCTTTTTTTTTAATTATTATCTTTAGTTTCAAACATTTTGGAAAACCCAGAAATTAAAGTGTGATATAAAAGAATTACATGTACATGCAGCCTGAGCTAAAAAATGATAAATGACAATGATATTCTGGGCACACTGCCTTTAATTCAGCCTCTTGGTTAACATTCACTCTTGATAAAGGTTTGATTTTTCCACTTGCCTCTTTGTTACCAACAGTGACACTAATAGAGCTTAATTTCTCTTCACAATTCTTATAGACATATTTCTGGGACAACTGAAAAAAATCTTTTGAGACTGGAGACATCAATAAGGGTTGGCAAACTTTTTACCAAAGCATTGAAAATTAGTTACCCCAGTTACCTCATATTTCAAAATAGGATCTAATTTTAATACAAAATTAAACTGAAAGAAAATCTCCAATGTCTTTGAAAGGCTGTTGCACACTGTGGGCACTACCCCACCCAGCAGAAGGCAACCTGCTGAGTGGGCTGATGCCTCCGGTTGAGTGGTATGTGGAGGGATTCTCTGGTCTCAGAAAGGGTGCTCATCTTGCAGTCACAAAGCAGATATGATCTGCACGAACGTGAGTCTGTGTGCACTAGCTCCCCAAGTCAGGCTTCCTTTCACCCTTCCCTGTTTGAAGGGTCGTCAACCAGAGCGCACTCATTTGTCACTGTCAGAGGCACGGCCTCTCTAGCCAGGGCCGTGAGGCAGCTCAGAAGGACGGCAGAGACCGAGAGTAGCGGCAGGCCCAGGTGCTGAGCACGTGGTTCCTCGGTGTCCTGTTCCCTGCTCTCCCACCTCACCGGAGAAAGTGGTCTTGCTAATCTAAGGAAGACTGACAGGGTGAAAACTGGTCATAAATCACTTCAGGGACACTTTTGATTACACTGGGCTGGTCAGGCAGCACCAGGTCAAAAGAGAGGTAGATGTGAGCATAAAGTTGGCAAAAGTCTTTTGAGAAAAGCCTGTCTCTCCTGTTGATTGTCTATGTTTTGCTCGGCAGCACTGCATCTGTGAATGGGGTGTGTTCGTGTCTGGCACAGGGATCTACCCTTCTGCCTGTTATGTTTGCACCTTATTATGTCACTTATTTGTGTCTGCTTAGTGGAACATATAAATTATGGTAATAGATTTCTGAATTTTAATTTATTCTTAAAACATTTCTTTGGTCATTGAAATTTATTTTTGTTGCCATAAACCTGTAGGCAATTTGCTACTGTTTGTGAATCTTAAATGACATGTTTTTCTCTTTGTAAGCTATCTCTATGGGTTTCATTGTGTGTGCTAACTTTTTTTTTAATGAAAAATGTAGCAGCAAAGCCATGGAAATATTACAAACTTAAAAAAATGTAATTTAGTAGCTACTGGTTCATTCGAGGTTTTTATTTCTTACATGGGTCAACTTTATTTTCTTACTGTCTTTTCATGAAAGTTGAGACAATTTGAATACTTAGCCTAAACAAAGTAGTCAAGTATCATTTTCTGACTCCAGATTGTTAAAAAATGTCTCCAAATGATGTGTTAAGATTAATATGAATTTGTCTTAAACCAGTGGGTGTGGTCCTGCTTGGAGTCAGAATACATTCTTTCTCATTTTCTAGTCCCCACAATTTAAAAGACTGATCAGATGACAGTATACTCCATCTAAAAATTATTCCAAAGTCCTTTATGACAAAGTGCAAATCTGGGCTCCCCAAGCTAATCATGTTCAGGGAATGGGCAGTTTTGGTGCAGCTGTATCATTGGCTATTTTATCACTTGTGGAGATAAACATTAGTTTCTGCTGATCTGTCTATCATCACACTTCCATTTGTGAATAGGAATCAGGTTTTAGATAACCCTGCCTCTTTCTCCATCCTCATTGGCCCCTCTCCATTTCAATTCATCATCTTTTGAATGAAAGATCTCTTAAAAGGTCTTTTCTGTCCATTCTACTCCTTTTCAATGAGTTATCAACTCCTCCACAACTCAAGAAAACTTTCAAAAATGCAAATATGATCAAGCTATTTCTCTACTTGAAGCCCTACTGCTCTGAACACTAATACTCCTAAAAGTAGCTGAAAGAAGCCCTGAAAATAGCTTCCGGCCTCCACATAACCACAGTGCACACAGAATGTCAAGGCCTGGCCCACCCTGGGCCCAGTCACATCTTCTGTGTGTCATCATGCATCTGCATGCACTTCTCTCAGGACACTTAGTTCCCGTTTATGCTCCAGCCTCTCACCACTGTTAGCTGATGTCTCATTATTTGTTCTCATGGCATCTTCTTATGTGTTCTCCATAACAGTCACGCCATTTCATTGTAACACATCGGTTAGTGTCTTTATTGCCCACCAATCCATATAGTGGAGACAAGACAGTGAAGTTCTTACTCAAAGCCCATAACTATATGGCTCGTTCAGTGCCTGGCTTTTAGTAGGTACTTAATGTTTGTTCAAAATACATCATAACAAGGAAATAAAAATAAAAACTGTAGGATTTTCTGAAAGACATAACAGAAGATATGAATAAATG
This sequence comes from Manis javanica, assembly GCF_040802235.1. Classification (NCBI taxonomy): domain Eukaryota; kingdom Metazoa; phylum Chordata; class Mammalia; order Pholidota; family Manidae; genus Manis; species Manis javanica. Next base: position 105,470,869 of record NC_133161.1, on the reverse strand, counting down.
GGATATAGTGTCTATATGAGATATCAAGTTTGCTCAAATAAGTGTGTATAATAAATATAGCCTCAAAACTTATGGAATAGATGATAGAATTGGAAAAAGGTATGACAAAGTTCATTTGGGTAAATAAACACAGAAGAAAAGAAAGAAATCTCAAAAGCTGTATGGGGATGTTGCAGACTAACCAGACATTAGAATGTGTAATAAAACTAAAATAATTCAAATAATGTGCTTCTTGAGCAGGAATAAACAGAAAGATTAATTTAACAGAATAGAACTTTGGCAATCACTCTAGACACAAATAAAATTATGTGAAGACAGAATGTTGTGGTAACTAAATATACACTGTTAAGGTAAAGCTAGATTCTCAAATCCTGTATGTAACTGCGAACAATTTTACTATAAAAATGGTAGTGTTTATAAGTGAATTTACACACCATCATTGGCTATCCAAGGGTTTTTTAAGAAAGGCATCAAAAGCATAAAACATCTATGCTTAAAAAACAAAGACAGGTACAAGTATATACATTTTAAAATATGGCAGAAATTCCACAAATAAAGTTATAGACTATCTACCTATAATCTTTAGACATAAGTTTGTCATAAATGCTAGATACTGGATTAATATCCCTAAAGGTTTAGTTTTCTTCCAAATCATCTGAAGACTGAGACAACATAGAATGAAAGGCCAATGGCAATTAATTTTCAAAATTTGCAGGGTAGGCATTATAGATTACATTAATTAGTGTAAGAAAAATATACCAAAATAGTATCCTTCCACTCTTTTCCTACAATTAATATTTCCCTGTGGAACTGAAAATGGAAATAATAGGATTGTTTTGGCAATAACAATATTTTAATATACATATGATGAGGCCCAAACTATTCTCAGTCAGAATTCAGACTTACATATCACATGGGTGTAATGGATTTCTCTAGACTAAGGCATAGGAACCACCACTTACTGATTCAGTCCACAAAGTAAGAATCTTCTCTGGACTAGCCACTATTCTTGGGTTCCTCCCAGAATCAAAGACTACTGACTTCATAGACCTTTTCAGTTTATCCTTCTGCTTTCTTGTGATTTGGAGATAAAAGAGAAGAGAAATATCTGCAGAAAGGTGGCCACCGTAAGTAAAAAGTGAATGTGCAACCTTATCCAAGAAGGGGTTAGTTGCATGCACCCTCGTGTTCAGTGTGAGGGATGTAATTGCTGCTCCTAAAACACCATATTCTAGTTCAAAAAACACCCAGTGTCTGAGTTTGTTCCTTCGCCCTTGCCCCGGAGAAGCAGTGGTGAGGGCGCCTGGACAGCCCGCTTGCTGGGGGAACTGCTGGTTCCTAGGCATTGCCCAGAACACTAGCAGAGCAGCCACTGCCGCTCCACGCAGGGCAAAGCCCATATGTGTGCGGGGGCATGAGGTTCCGGAGAATTTCTCTGCTCTTAAGCTTGGGCTAGTATGTCATATTTATTTGAATAAATGGGCATTATCATGCTTGACTTGCTTTTCCCTGTGTAAGAAGGAAAATAGACTCCAAGATCCCTGTATTATAGGCGTCTGTGGCTGCCCTCATGAGCTCTCCATCACAACTGGAACATTAACTGATTAGAGCAGGCAAAGAATTTGTCTCTGAAAATTCAGTATTCAAGACGCACCTGTACTCATAAACAACGTTCAGTGACTTAACAAAGGCCACAGAAATATGTGACCACCACCTAGGCGAAGAAACTGGGCATTACTAGCTGCTAATGTAAAATGCTTCTAAGACAATAGTACCATAACAAATCCTTGTTTTATGGGGTCAAAAAATGTCTGCAAATTGATTACGGGTTGGTACAGATTCATTTACATTTTTATTTTCCCCTCTAAGGTATTTTTATACTTAAATTTTTTTTCCTACAATAAGCATATGTCATGTTTGTATCAAAAAAAATAAAATAGGTAATAATGAATTATTTATAGGAAAGCTATTCATTGACGAAAGTTTGAAAAGGATCATGAATCCATCAGTGTGAATGAGCTTAGTTTTGCAAAGACAAGATCCAACCATAGGTGTTTGACCTACTCATAGGTAGTGGGTGAAGAATTCAGGACAATCGATCTATAAGTGAATCATTCTAGAAAATGCAGGCAACTGACCTAATCACAGTAAACTGTGATGATGTTCTGAAGAGAGTCAGATGGAAGTTTCTAGAGGTGTGATTCTATTTCTATTAAATATTTATATACAATGTAATTGAGGTAAAGTAAATTCAGTTCCTAATTAAGGTTTCTACTCAGGGCCAAATAATGCTTCTGACTGATGTGTATTGATATGTGTGTGTTTTTGCTTCACTTAGTATATTCCTGGATTGAAGGTATCTTACTGATGAAAGTGATCTATCATCTCTTCTTTGCCTATTGCTACATCTTTAATAATGTCCTTTAGAAGTAATTCTTTTAATTGCTCCCCCAAATTTATAGTTTTAGGGTAATGCTAATTATAAAACATTCTTGGTTTTGATGAGATAATAATTGTTTCCCATGCTAAAAAATAAAAGGGAAATAGAAAAGATGAATTTGATTTTGTGGGAGCATTACCTTACTTATAAACATATTTTATTCATAACCTGTCTTTCTGATCTTTCAATTCACTAACAGCTCAGCAATCTAATACCTCCAAATGTGGGTGGAGTTTTGGCCCAAGTGCACATTTTATGACACAATTTCAATCTTCTGCACAAAGAGGCTGCTTTGATTGGCACTTAGACCTGATTTGTCAGGACTGATAATTAGCTTAATAACCAGTGAATCAGAAAGCAAATTTCAACCTGGGTGGGAAAAAGTCCAATTAAATTAGTATCTTAATATCTGAACCACCTCTCATTTTTAGTACAAGTGAGGGAACTGTTGATTAAACATTTTAATGCATTCATTTATTCATTCAAGTGTTCATTGACTACTTATAATGTGTGAAGTGCAGTTGTAAATTTATTTCATCATGTATTCCACTTCAAACTATATTAGGACTATTGTGTAAAAGAGAATCAAAACAGTATATTTTTGTTTCTCTAATATGCAAGAAGATTTTTGACATAAACATTTACTTACCCAAAAGAAATATGCTATTTATATTGCTCTACTGAGGAATGCTGAATTATTCCTTGAGCTTGCTTAGATCTTCTTTTTGGGAAGTTCCATCTACATTTAGAAAAATATAATCATAATACACCATCTGCAAAAGGGGGAATTAGCGTTTTGCAAGAAATAGTAATGAGCAGGGTATAGTTAGAATAATAAGAATACTTAGAACTATGCATATTGAGTAATAAATACACTTCTCTGTTTGATATTTCCCTCAAAGGGATAAATCTCAGCAGTCACAAAGTATATTAGGCAGCAAATACTTTCAGCATCTATCTTTCTCCCTGGTTATTTTTAAATTGCTTCCTCATTGTGTAGTCAATGAAAAATTTCCAACTTGGAAGTGTGGGTGATTATGTCTAGCTAATTTCTAAAGGGAGAATGAGTCACAGATGGGCAGAATCACAAATTTTATTGATTGGGAATGGTTAAAACCTTAATTTTCAAGGAAGAAATAGCGTAGTTTTTCTATGAACTTTGAGTCACATCAGCCAAAGGTGTAATTCCTACTACATTTCCCTGGCTCAAGTCCTGAAAAGCAGGAATATTTCAGACAGAACTTGTTTTTATCCCAAGGATTGTCCAAAATCAGATCGAGACTTATTATGAGAGAATAAACTGCTATTTGGAAGGTATTCTTTGGTGTTTCAGGAAGAGCATGGACAGTTCAGTGCCTGGGGGCTTGGACCTCATTGCCTCAGAGCCTCTTTACCATTCTATACAGCGGCAGATACTGAGATGGTGCAAAGTGGGAGTGGGCTATTGGCATATCTGCTGGCCTGAACTGAGATCTTAAAAATCCTTTCATAGGAGGAGGAAGGACAGTCAAGTGACATAAGCCTGGATTAGTCAAAAGCCCCCTTCCTGTTCTCTCTGGATACTGAGTACTTCCCCATGTCCACTCAAAAGTGAACCTACCTATCAGCACAGAGCTGTAGTACCTGAGCCTGGAGGGAATGGTTTTGAGATGTGGTTGTAAGATGTCACTGAAATTTTTAAAATTGCAGGCTAGAGACCCAACAGGGAATCACAAAGGGAGAACTATTCAGGGTTTGAAAACATCCACCTCCCCTAGGTCTGCAATCGGTGCCCGAGTGCAGTAGGTGACATGAAGATCAGCTGGGACTCAGGTGCAGAAGTTCTGGCTCGGCAATGACAGAAAGGAGAACAGGATTCTGAACATGTGCGATATTGCAGGGGCAGGGGAAATGCAGTGACGTGTGATCGAGGGGGGCAATGGGGCAAGGCTCCACCGTGACAAGGCTCTCCAAGGGCTGTGGATGCTGAAACTGGGCTGCAGAAGAAACACAATGAAAACACACAAAATAGTACTCTGCCTCCATGGGTGACCTGAAAACTGGAGGTTTTCATCAAATGTGCTTTTTTTTGTAGATAATAGCACAGAGTGTCAGCATTCGCCCTGGATGTGCCCCAGCCCTAACTGGGGAGCCCATGGGGACATAAAAGTGTCTGACTCTTGTCCACCAAGCCTCTCAGCTTAGTCTTAGTGCCCTGGCAGGACAAAACCACCCAGTTTTTCTGTACTCTAGCAGGTGGTCACACACAGAATTACAGTCCCAGTTGTAGTACCTGCTTGTATTGTCTGAATGGAGTAGACCAGGGGCAAGACTGGATTGTGGAGATATTGCTGCCGGGGGCCCAGGGATGCAGAGCAGGGGTCCCCAGGCTTCCACGGACAGAAGAGCTGGCTGGAGAGTTTGCTGTCCCTCAGCTTCCTGGACTTTTATCTAGAGAGCTTCTGACCAGTGAGGGAGGTGAGGCCCTTTAATTTTCCATTTCTCACAGATTCCCTGGACTTTGTGCAGGTGTAGGGCTACCACCTGTTTGTTTCTTCAATGAAGGGGCTGCATGCGTGGAGTTGGGCCCTGTCATGGAGGGCTACCCAGGCTCGATATTCAGCACCGTCCTTCACGAGCTGTTGCCTGCTTCCCGGACAGAAGGTCTGCTAGGGCTTCTTTCCGCGGAGGGGAACCGCTGCCTCGATTCCGAAGAACCAGATGCACATGGCCCGTGTGTGACTCTGGCCCTGGGAGGGATGTTGGCACTGTCCCATGTGTAGCCAATGGAACAGAACTGGAAAGAAATTTGAGAGGAGTCAAAAGGAGAGGTGCTAATCACAACCCTGAAGGTCAGGTCGAAGGGATCAGGTGAATCAGAGGAGGAAGGTGGAAGGCCAGCTCTTAGGCCTGAAGATCCAATCTCCAGGTGGGGTTCACAGGAACTGAGACCTTGTGTCAAGGAAAATAGGCGAGTGTTCTCCGCGGATAAACATCTACATTTCCATCCTGCTCAGGGAAGATGAGAAATCTGTCCTAGATTTGACAGAACCTCAGCTGCCCCGGGAATCATCCTCACACAGATTAGTTCTGCTGGGCACGTGGAGGTCACCGTTCTCTGGAGCTCCACTGAGGGAAGTGTTCAAAGCTTCTCAGATCCTGTGTTTTGACTACTCATTTGCTGCTTAGAGCACTGCCACATGTCCCAGTAATGACAGAAAATGAAAGGAGAAATGACTAAGAGTCATCAGCTACGTTCAGATGCGCCCAGTACACCCACAAGCTGGCCGTTTGCAGAAGGGAGTCTCCTGATGCCGCTTATCCTGCTCAGCCCAGGAGCTGGGCGTTTGGGCTGGGGCCTGGCTTTGCACTCCCGAGGGTCAGACTCCCCACAGGGGCCAGGCTGCACCTACTTCCCCAACAGACTGTTCTCTCATGGTCACTTGGGGTCCCTTATGTTACTTCCTCATCCCTAAAGCAGTCTCCCCTCACTAATGTCAAGATTATAATGACCATAAAATAATCAACTATTTTGTTCACATTATTATCTGAGAACAAAAGCTGACAGGATAACTTTACTGAGGGAACCCTATTAACAATTACAATTACCATGTATAACCTGACTTGGAAATGACAAGATAAAACTTTACTCTTTCATAGAGTTTTGTAATTGAAATTACGGAAAACTGAGTGGAGAATCTAAATGAAGTGACACTTATTAAAGAAGAGGTAATTGAAACCAGGACACCCAAGTATGCTTATCAAATATATTAGAACCTCATTAATTCAGTTCCTTCATAGTAAAAAAAAAACACAAAAGAACCCAAAAAACAAAAAATCCACAGGCTCTTAATTATTAATAAGTTTAAATATTATTTTTCCCCAAATTAGTCATGATTGAGAAGAAACTTACTTAGAGCGAAATCTGTGTAAAAATATTCAAACTTAAACATTTATAAGAAGGCTCTGAAATTCTAGGAATAGACATTAAATTTATATATTAAAAGTCCTTGAAACTTTTTATGTGGTCTAAATAAGGTCTAAGCATAAAACCTCCATTTTCATAAGCTGATTTTATTCACTAGGTACTTTCTGGTAATATATTTTGTATTAGAAATGACTGAAACTGTCTTTAAAAATATCTTCTAAAATATACTCGATTTTTTCTGAATAGTTTCCTTTTTTTTTTTTTTTTTTGCCTAAAATTCAACTTTTCTTGCTCTAACGTGTTTTCCTTACTTAACTGAGTTTCCTGCCTCCATGGATGGCTTTTCTTGCCTTTCAGTCAGTCAAGGCAGAAAGTATTGTATGAATACTTCCTCTCACCCTTTGCAATAGTTCAGTCCCTAAGTTCAGTACATTCTGTCTGGATTTGCGACTCGCCTTGTCTAACTGAAGTCCTCTAGTATCCCTCTGCTGCGTCTCTACCTGCCATTAGGGGCTTCTCATTTTTTCCTGTGCACACACACACATTGGATTTATTCAACTGATGGCTTATCTGCTAATAGGACATGATATACCTCTGCTTACATTCCAGTAAATCTTCCTATTGTCTCCATTTATATAAATCAAATTCCTTAGCATGCCATGTAAAGTCCTACACCATTAGTTCCTATTTTATGTTTTACCTTTCTATTCTGATGTCCCATGGGCTCTCTATGTACATACATCTCGCTTTCCTGTCTTTTGGACATTCTGCTTTTCCTAGCTGTACCTGGCCACCTCAAGCCTTTGCATGTGTTTTTCCATTTCTAATACTTTTGGAGATTTTCAAACTTTGTAATCTTTCAATAAACAACTCAACTGTAACCTCTTAGAGGTTGCACCCCTCTCTTCCCCTGGGATAAGTCAACTAAATCTAACACTTTCATAGCAAGTTTATGCAATATATTTACATGTATAAATCCCAACCTTTCTCATTTAACTCCAGTTTGTCAGTGGGCAGCAGATGAATGGCTTGTCAGTGGGCAGCAGGTTGGCTGAATGAATGGCTAAAGGGATAAAAGCTGAAGGAAGATGGACATAGGTAAACATGCTCTTTTTTCACACTTTGATGATGTTGCTCATTCTTAATACTGTTCTCTAAGGATGCAGATAACTGGAGAACAGTTAAAGGATGGTAAGAAGACTTGAAGCCCTGAAATTAAAGAAGAGTTGAAGAGGGGTGTTCAGACTGGCCCAAGAGAATAAGCAGAGCCGTCTTCAAGTGCTTGGCAAGTGTATCAACTGAAAAAAAAGTAATTCCTATATGTAGCTTCAGGGATTAGAAGAGGCCTAATGGACTAAGCTACAGGAGATAAGCTATTCACTTTCTTTTGTATGTACTTTCTTGGAAATAATATTGGCCACCTAACTGTGAATTTAAAAATTTATGCATATTACATATGTAATGCCAGAAGAACATGTCTTTCAGTTCAAGTCATTGAACAGTCAGACTGACAGTAAGAGTTCTATTTAGAGAGGTGTGCAAAACTATCAGAGACTAATCACATTAACTTTTAATCATGTTATTTAACTCCCCCTGTTAAGGCTGTTTATAGTACAACATCATAAAAATTTACGCTGTTTTCCATTTGATCAATAAATATGAGAGATGCCCTCTCAAAAAAAAATTTACGTTGTTTTGAGCAAAGTATGTTCTGGTTGAGCTTACACAAATGTCTAGTTTGATGAACAATTAAAATTTGAACTTTAAATACAAATTAGTTTTGTTAATCAGTCTCCTGTGATTTGGTTAGCATTAGTAAGCATCTGGGAATCTTATCAACTCTGGGACATTGATAAAATTAATTTTCTGAGTAAGAAAAAAGAAGAGGGAAGCCCTGAACAGTAGAGAATTGAAATAGATGATACCATGTTACCCAGGAGAGCCAGGAAGCTCTAGAAGCCACCCTTCTGGATTTCTTCAGCCTTTACAGAGTAAGGTGAGTCTTCAGATCTCACCAGCAAGGCAGTAAGAACTGGGAGGGAATGAAAAGCGCCAACAGTGTTGTCTAGGGAGATTTAGTTTGCTTTCTCTATGTTGGATGACAAGTCATTTGCAGGGCCCCCATGTAGGTCAGAAATACAGACGGCAAAGGGAAGCTGGAGGGAATCTCAGCACCTGAAGCCTTTGGTAAAACATTCATCGAGGGAAAAGAAATACTTTACCAGGGGAGTCTTTATCAACCATACTACATTAGTTAGCAGATCACTGAATTTCTTACCTGAACGTGTAGTTGTGTTATTTTTTGTAAAAAAGTTATTGTAGTCATATAGGACACATTTAAAAAAAAATTAGGTAGCTCAAAAATGTAAGGGAAATTCCGCAGGGATATTCTTTCGAATGAACTCCTTTAATATGAGAGAGAAGTTCCATTTGCTTTATGAAACTATTGATGTCCTCAGATCTGCAATATGTAAACATCTATAAACTTTTTGATTACCTATTACCCATCAGAGATTTCTTTCTGAGTACTTGGAGCTTATCTCACTCTTAGCTACAATTTCTCTCTCTCTCTCTGTTTCACTATTCCTCCCACAGTCCTGGTACTAAAATGTAAAGTAGTTACATAACATATAATAATGTTAAAATTGCTTGAATATTTAATTAGAAATGCTAATTTATTTGCAAAAGGTGGATATCAGTTATACTACACACAGAGATTTTGGTTGAGAACTATTTTTTTCTTTTACAGGTGAATTTAAATCAGAGTCCTCAAGTAAAGACATGAGATGTAATGGTAGCATTTAGTGTATAGCCATAGCCATATAAGGCTACAGGGAAATACATGGCTATGTCACCAAAAATTAAAGAAACGGGGAAGTAAGGGAATCTAATGGGCACTAAGTAGAGTATATGCAAATAAATAGTTACAGTGTATTGTAATAATATGTTGAACTGATATGTATATAATTCAGTAGGAACATAGAAAAAGAAGCACCTAATTTGTCTCAGAGAATCAGGACAAACTCCTGAAATAAAGTGTTATTTCATTTGAGACATGAAAAATGAACAAGAGTTCATTCATGCAAAAATAGGAACAGGTTATTCTAATCAAGCATCATGGGTAATCTTATGCAGAGTTAAGAAGCTGAGGAACATGAAATATAGTCAAGAACTGGTAATAGTCCACTGCACCCTGGAATGGAAAACATGAGTGGAAGTGAAGGAAAGAAGGTTATGTTCATAGGCAGGGGCCAATGCATGAAGCACTTTGGTGCAAGAGCTTTTATATTTTTCTATTAATCAAGAAGGATACATTGAAGCATTTTGGGCAGGTGAGTGAAATTTTCAGATTTTTGAATGGGGAGAAATAGGGCAACAATAGGATGATGAACTGGAGAGAGGACTGAATAGAGATATTCAGAAAACTATTCTAATAAACCAGGCAGGAGATACTGTGACACAGGAATAACAATAAGGATAGGTAAAAAAAATGGCAGATTTACAAGATTTTCTATACTTCAAATTGACATAATTTAGGGATTGATAGGATTGGAGGCTAAGAAAATGATTCATTCATTTCCAAAATACTTAGCTATTTTTGCGTGTGTGAAATCTTAGATAATTTCAGCCAAAATTCTTAATTCCTTATTTGGACCTCTACTTACATATTTGATAATCCCTACTAATTTTAGCTGGTTTATATTGTTTCATCCTTATGTACATTGTATTACAAATGGAGCTACAGTATATTGTTTTATTTTTCACAAATTTTCATTCTTACCTTCCTCAATAGGAGGAATATGATTTCTGACCAATCCTTGCTGGGCCTGGCCATGTGAAATACTTCATAAAATGGAATGTGCATGGATATGACAATGCTACATCAGTCTAGAAGCTTTAAATGTCACTGTGGGGTTAGGGTGTTTCTGTTGTCTTTTGCCCTCTACTAGGAAACATATATATGTACTAGACATCTTTTTTGTGTTGTGTCTTAAAGAGGATATTTCAAAAATGGGGTATACTAAAATGAAGAGTTAGTTTGAAAAGCAGAGGAACTTTAAGAGTGCCCTCTTTAGATTGCAAACCAAAGATCTTGCACTTTTTGCAGAAGACAAATTTTGAATGACTATCTGTTTGCATAATGGCTTTTCTTGTGTTTCCTTTGTATTTCCAGATAATTACTTTAGAACACCTTCCTCATATTCAGCATCAGTACGGTCCTTTTCTTAGAGATCTGGCCATTCTGGATCCACTCTATGATTTTGAGAGAGTGCTTTGGAAATAAAACATTGTAAGGTGTGAGGAGGCTGACATAATGATAAATTATCAATATAGTTGACTGTGCAACAGTAGGAAAAGAAACACAACCACAATCTCCCCTCCTCTCTTTGCTTCCATCACTATGCAACATGGGCTCTGGTGATAGGACAAAAAAGACCGTATCTAACATTTGCAAAGTGAAAAAAAAAGCCTTTTTGGGAAGACTCCTGGATGTCTTGAATTAGTCTGGTCCCTACTGCCATGATGTGGTAGATCTCTAAGACTTAACTTGGGTCCCCAAAAGAGGACATTTGACCTTCAGAAACAAGATTATGCTAGACTCATAATAATAATTCCTTACACACTTCCTGAAATAAAATTATTGTATTTATTTCAATGGCAGTATTAGTTTTACTACTACTATTTCCATTACTTCTACTAGTAATAGCTGCCTTTTCTGAACATACCAAGCACTGTAGATTTACCTACACTGACTCGTTGAAGTCTGGCAACATACTTAATAATATGCACTGATATTCCCACTTCGTAGACAAAGAAGCTGAAGTTGAAAGAAATGAAGCAACTGCCTTATTAATACTGTAAGACTTTGAACCTAGGTCTGTCCATACTTGCTGCAAGGCATGTTCAAGTCCACATAACTCTAAAAGAAAATTGTGATTTATGGTCTACCATTGTTTTATTCCCTGGTTTTTGTTCCTAGTTCCTGACTTTTTCTTCTTGAGCTCACACATGGTCATTTAAAAAAAAATCACAGCCTATGGCACATATCTTCTGTGGTGACATAATAAAAACATATCTAAACTGGAAGTTACTTCATTGGTGTTCCAGATTCATTTTGTGTGGACTTAGCTATTAGGTATTATTCTTTTCAAAATGAGTTTCTTGTAATTGAGAACATAATGTGTAGCTCAAAATAATTTTCAGTATTTAATTTTTAGGACATTTATTTATTAAAAGAAGAGAGTCAATATGACCACTAAAGCTCAGATTCAGTGTTGATTAAAGATACCAACCATATCACAGGACAGAGCAAGGGTCCAGTGTCATCTTTCATGGCTACTAAACTAATAAATATTCAGCTATTGAAATGCACACACACAAATATACATACATCAACAAAAGTCATTTGAAATTTGCATTGCATTTCATGTATTTTTATCCTACATGTGAAATAACAATTTGTGAGTTAAATGCTTAAAAAGTCAAATTAGAAATCTTACCTTAATCACTGTACAGTTACTATAGGTTTTGTAACCTATGATAGTGATGTATCTTTTTTAAAAATAAACAAATCAAGTTGCATATTAACTCAAGTTGCATATAATGCAAGTTTCTGTGATACGACTGCCCTTGCACTGTTCACCATGTAAGAACTTATTCACTATGTAAGAACTTGTTCACCATGTAAGAACTTGTTCGTTATGCTTCAGAAGATTGGAGACTGTTGAGAATTAGGCTCAAATCTTAAGCTCCTTGTCTTATATTTATTTTTAATACAATTCCATTTGTGTTTGTAGAAAATTTACCAAGACAGGGACTTTGAGCATACCCAAAGGATATTGAGCTGGGCTATGTAATAAGGAAATAAAAAACTGTTTCTGTTTTTTGTATTGCTAAACTTTTAAAATTCTGTATTCCCTCACTATGTCTATCTGCATGTGGACAGTTTATTAAGTTTGTCCAATAAAATGCCCACAGAAAAATGCTACTTTCTATAGTGTAATAATGAAGAAATAAACACAGGTACCTCCTGTCTGAGGGGATGGCTATTTGCATAAGATTTTTATCTCCTTTCATGTGCTTATGAGTCCCTATAGATTTTAAGTAATACAAATTGTAAGTGTTCTGAAGGACTTCCAAGTACAACAATATTCCCCTGGAATGGAAGTCTTGCTCTGTTTTCAGTATTATTGAATTCTCAAAGCTACTATTTTATAAAAATGCAAAGAAAATTTTAGAGTCTGTGCCTTTTTTCCGCTTCCAACTACTGATTCTAAATATTCTCATTGGGCTGGTTTTCATGCAAAATTAAGGTGAGAAGGAGAAAGGATTTAGAATGAAATAATGAATGAAAAAGATAAAAGGAAGAAATGAATTAGGAAAAGAAAGACAAGACAGAAGGAAAGAAAAGAGGGAAGGAAAGAAGCTGTGTACGATATTCACTTTTTAAATACTTTTATAGGTCTGAAATCAGTATGTTTTTCTATTGATGGATCTTACCTTGCGTATTCACCAGATGGAAGAGCAATGACTGGCATGCACATAGTTTGTTCTTTTTCCTAGTGATATGACAAGTTAGCTGCAGTGTTTCAGTCAGCAAAATGTTAAAGAACCATTTGAAGAAGTATTATGAGTCCTAGTTGTTATTTGTTAAAATCAAGAAGGTGACATGCAACTTAATTAGTAATTTAAAACCTATACACACTTATGTTACACTACAAGAAGATATGTTAAAGAAATAATCAATTTCCCCATGTTTTCTTCTGTCTACTACTTCTATAGCTTCTCTTCTTCCTTCATAATTACAACCCCTAAGTAGAATTCGTGCCTCATATCAAAATTACCGAGTATCATAATTCTTCCAAGTGGTAAAGATACCTCAACACAAATGATGGGCATAGAAGCCACAGGGCATAAATCTGCAAAAAAGTAAAAAGCTAACCTTTTCAAACAATGTTGCTTCTCTCTCACTTATCAACTTTATATTTCTCTGTATGGCCCCGGAAGACAACTGGTTAGCCAGAGACGGGTAAGATTCCTCAAGGGAGGAACAACCTAAGACAGGCACAGCCACAGGGGGGCCATCAGGTGAGAAATTGGGGATCAACAGAGGTGAAGCTTAGAACCTCACCCCCACTGTTTTGAGAGAAATCTTCTGCATCGTGGATGTTTGGTTGCCCTTGTCTAGCTTGGATTAATACTTAGTCTATAGGCACACACCTGATCATCTACATTTGCCCTCTTACAGCACTAAACTATGTTTTCTACCTTTATCTTGCATCTACCTACCACTTCAGCATTTTATTAAAAAAAAAATAATAGTAAGGGAGAAATGTGGGATTCACAGATAAATCAAGTATAAAAATCAAACGAATAATCATAATTGACCTGATTGTTTATAGTTCATAATGCGTGATCAAAACCGAAAGTTTCTGTGATATGACTGCCCTTGCACTGTTCACCATGTAAGAACTTATTCACTATGTAAGAACTTGTTCACCATGTAAGAACTTGTTCGTTATGCTTCAGAAGATTGGAGACTGTTGAGAATTAGGCTTGGGGTGGATTAATGATTGTTCATTGAGCCCCCTATACGGAATTTTATTGTTGTTAACAACCATATGATCAATAAACATGAGAAATGCCCTCTCAAAAAAAAAAAAAATCAAGAAGGTGAGAACATCAGAATTTGCTGATGGGTGTCAGGGGCTTGAAAAAATTCTCAGAGACTACAGTGAAGCATTTTTATGAAATGCTGCATGACAAATGCTTTTGATGGACAAATGATAACATTGTGTGGAAACAAGAGGATATCAACCAATATTAAAAAGTTATTCAAAATAATTAACATCTGAAGATGAAGAAGCTTAGGAATATATTAGTCAATTAATTTTGCTTGTATTTTTCTTCCTATGTATGTACAAAAGTGATTTCTGATCAAAATTTCTCTAAAAGAGTTTTTTAAAAATATAAACTAATAATTCTGAGCTATTAGGAAATTGTGTCATTGTTTTCTGTTTCTCTGGTATACACAAATTAATATTTTAAACATTTTATTTGAAAAATAACATTCACTTAATTTTACTGGGGTTTAATTAAAAAAGTAAATATATATTAAAAGACAAAATATTTATATAACATGAAGAGAAACCAGAGTGTATGGGAAGTTGCTCAATGTCACTAATTATCAAGAAAATACAAATAAAAACTATAGTGAGGTATCACCTCACACCTATTAGAATGGATTATCAAGATAAGAGGTAATAAGTGTTAGGAAGGATGTGGAGGGAATGCTTATATGTTGTTGGTGCAAATTGGTATGGCCATTATGGAAAAAAATATGGTAATACCTCAGAAAATTAAAAATTGAAATGCAGTATACACCAGTAGTCCCACTTCTAGATATATAACTGAAGGAAATAAAATCAGTATTTTGGAGAGATATCTGCACTCCCATGTTATTGCAGCATTACTCATAAGACTAAAGATGTGGAAACAGCATAAATGTCTCTTGATGGATACTGATAAAAAAATGTGGTGTACAAGATGGAATCAGGAAGAAACAAAAAACCTGAGAAGACCAATAACAAGTCAAGAGATTAAGTCAGTAATGAAAAACTCCCAACACAGAAAACTGCAGGACTGGATGGCTTCACTGGTAGATTATACCAAATATGTAAAGAATAACTAACCCCAATCTTACTCAAACTCTTGAAAAAGTAATGAGGAAAAGGGTACACTTCCAAACTCATTCTATGGAGCCAGCATTACCTTGACACTAAAACTGAATAAGGGTACCACAGGAAAAAACTAGAGACCATTATCCCTGAAGAATAAAGATGCAAACATTCTCAACAAAATATTATCAAATCAAATTTAGTAACACATTAAAAGGATTATACACTATGGCCAAGTGTAATTTATCCCTGGATTCAAGGATGATTCAATATATATAAATCAATAAATATAATTCATCACATCAATAAAATGAAAATAAAGTCACAATGATTTCTCAATAGACACAGAAAAAGCAATTGACAAAATATAGCATCCTCTTTGGGTATAGAAGGATCTTACATCAACATAATAAAAGCCATACACAACAAACCCACAGCTAAAATTATACCCAATGGAGAAATACTGAAAGGGTTTCCTCTGACCAGGAACAAGACAGGGATGCCCACACTCACTACTCCTATTCAATATAGTATTGGAAGTCCTAGATAGAGCAATCAGACAAGACAAAGAAATACAAACTGGGAAGGAAGAAGCAAAATGCTCATTACTTGCTGATGTCAATCAAAAAACTGTTGAAATTAATCAATTATTTCAGTAAGGCAGCAGGTTATAAAATCAACTTACAGAAGTCAGTGGCATTCTTTTACATTAATGATGAAGTATCAGAAAAAGTAATAAAGAAAGTTACTAAAATCCCAATAGAATAAAAAACAATAAATCCCTAGGAATAAATTCAACCAAGGAAGTGAAAGATCTGTACAATGGAAACTCTAAGATTTGCAAATCTTAATTTGAAAGAAATCAAAGAGATAGAAAGATATCCTGTGTTCATGGATTGGAAGAACTAATATTTAAGTGCCCATGTTACCTAAAGCAATCCAGAGATGCAACACAATCCCCATCAAAATATCAAAGACATCATTCACAGAAATAGAAGAAACAATCCTAAAATTAGTGTGGAACAACTAAAGAGCATGCATAACCAAAATAATCCTTAGAAAAAAGATTAAAGCCAGAGGTATGTGTCCTGGTTTCAATCTATACTACAAAGCCATAGTAGTAAGAACACTATGGCACTGGGACACAAACAGACACATAAACCAGAGGAATAGAATAGAGAGCCCAGAAGTAAATCCTGGCAAACATAGTCAACTAACATTCAACAAGGGAAACAGGAACAGTTTCTTCAACAAATGGTGCTGGAAAAATGAGAAATGCTTGCAGAACAATGAACTTGGACCTCTCTCACATCATTCACAAAAATTCATTCAAAATGGATCAAAGACTTAAACATAAAGATGTGATACCAAAAGTCTCCTAGAATAAAATGTAGGGAAAAAAGTTCTTCAATATTGATCTTGACAATGAAATTTTGTATATGATTCCAAAAGCAGAAACAACAAATGCAAAAATCAACAGATAGGACTACATCAAACTTAAGAGCTTCTGTACAACAAAAGAGACAATTAACAAAATGAAACAGTATCCAACAGAATGGGAGAATATTTTACAAATCATATATTGGAAAAGGAGTTAATATCTAAAACATATAAAAGTAATACAATAAAAAATCTGGCTTAAAAGTGGGCAAAGGAACTCAATAGACATTTTTCCAATGAAGACATCAAGATGGCCAACAGGCACATGAAAGTGTTTAGAAATCATCAGAGATGCAAGTAAAAATCACCGTGAAATATTACTTTGCACCTGTTAGAATGGCTCTCATCAAGAAGACAAGAGCCAACAAGTGCTGGCTAGGATGATGTGAAAAGGAGCCCTTATACACTGCTGGTGGGAATGTAAATTAGTCCAGCCACTATGGGAAACCATATAGCATTTCCTCAAAAATCTAAAAATAGATTTACCATACAATCCAGCAATCCCACTTCTGGGTGTATATCCAAAGGAAATGAAAACAATATTTCGATGAGATATATGTACTTCCATGTTACCATAGTATTAGTCACAATAACCAAGATATGGAAACCATCAACAGATGAATGGGCAAAAAAGATGTGGCATATATCACAATAAAATATCATTCAACCAAGAGAAAGGAAGACATCCTACCAACTTGCAATGATATGGATGGACCTTGAGTACATGTGTTTGCATATCAAATCATGACATTGTATGATTTAAATACATACAATAATATTTCTCAATTATTCTTATTCACTTTATCAGTTTAAGAAAAGAAACAAAAGTTAAACTAAAGGAAGTGCTAAATGTCAAATAAGTGTTTCTTCAGTAGAGGTCTCAGTACCTAAGATTAGGACAAGGGGGAAGAGAAGTTCTTAAAAATGAGTTTGGTGTCCTTAATCCCTTATTATATAATTCTATGGTTGTATATAGATATTTAAGACATTTCACCAATGAAGTTTGTTTTTATGTTTTGTTGAGGTTATTAGCATAAATCACTAGTAAACTTTAAAGAGCACTGAACTATAAGTCACATATCCTAAATTTCAGTCCTGCAACCCAATTAACTTCAAGAACTTTGTCCATTATATTTACCAGGTTTTATTTTTTCCAATCATACTCCTGATTTCTGTGCCGTTTTTCATTTATGTAATTTTGCATTTATGATTAGCATCCATCTAGTCTGTGCTCATGTTGCTGACTAATGGGCCACCCCTTAGCATCGAAACCTTCAGAAAGATCAGTGTTCATATACCATCACTACATTCTCTTCTGGGGGCTCTGACTTCTATGTTTATTATTTTTGTTTCCTATATGTTATAAAGATCTACACCTTGGTATTCCAAATTGGCCATTAAAGCTTTACTCCTCTAAAATGAAAATAGGGAAACCAATGTATACCCATTTCAGGGTATTGTTCAATGCCCGTCTACTCAGATCTAATGAATACAAAATATGTGAAATCAATTTTACTGATTTTGAAAATATCTTGAACATTTCCCAATGGTAACTGTTATGGATTGAACATTTGTGTCTCCTTAAAACTCTGTTTGAAGCCCTTGACCCCAAATATGTCTGTATTTGGAGGTGGGGACTTTCAGATGTAATTTTATATAGATGAGGTCATGAGAGTGGGGCTGATCCAATAGAATAAGTGACCTTATAAGAAGACAAAGGAGTCTGCTTGCAATCTTATGGGTAGAACTAGTGACACCTGGTGAGAATGCTGCTGTCCCACAATCCAGAAAGAGAGCCCTCCCCAGACTTGATCCTTCTGACACCCTGATCCAGGACTGCCAGTCTCCAGAACTGTGAGAAAATAAATTTCTCTCAAACTGTGGTATTTGCCAAGGCAGCCCAGGGAGACTAAGACAGTGACTATCTTGGTGACTCCCTAGTGTGCTTCTAATGTTCTTTCTCCTTACTGAAACTTTTTTCCAAACTATTCATAACTTTTATACATCTCCTTGGACAAGAAAAACAAAAGCAAAAATAGACAAGTGGGACTACATCAAACTAAAAAGCAAAGGACACTGTCAGCAAAGGACACTGTCAGCAGAACAAAAAGGCCACCTACAGTATGGGTGAATATATTCGTAAATGACATACCCAACAAGGGGTTAACATTCAAAATATATAAAAAACTCACAAGCCTCAACACCCAAAAAGCAGATAACTCTGTTAAAAAATGGGCAGAGGATATGAACAGGCACTTCTCTAAAGAAGAAATTTAGATGTCCAACAAGCACCTGAAAAAAATGTTCCACATTGCTAATCATAAGAGAAATGCAAATTAAAACCACAACGAGATATCACCTCACACCAGTTAGGATGGTCAACATCCAAAAGACAAGCAACAACAAATGCTGGCAAGGATGTGGAGAAAGGGGAACCCTCCTACACTGTTGGTGGGAATGTAAACTAGTTCAACCATTGTGAAAAGCAGTATGGAGATTCCTCAAAAAACTAAAAATTGAAATACCATTTGACCCAGGAATTCCACTCCTAGGAATTTACCCAAAGGAAACAAGATCTCAGATTCAAAAAGACATATGCATCCCTATGTTAATTGCAGCACTATTTACAATAGCCAAGATATGGAAGCAACCTAAGTGTCCATCAGTAAATGAATGGATAAAGAAAAGGTGGTACATATACACAATGGAATATTATTCAGCCATAAGAAGAATAAAAATCCTACCATTTGCAATAACATGGATGGAGCTAGAGGATATTTTGCTCAGTGAAATAAGCCAGGCAGAGAAAGACAAGTTCTAAATAATTTTCCTCATTTGTGGAGTATAACAATAAAGCAAAACTGAAGGAACAAAACAGCAGTAGACTCACAGACTGCAAGAAGGGACTAGAGGTTACCAAAGGGGAGGTGTGCAGAGGATGTGTGGGGAGGGAGGGAGAAGGGGATTGAGGGGTATTATGATTGGTACACATGGTGTGGAGGGATCACGGGGAAGACAGTGTAGCACAGAAAAGAGAAGTAGTGACTCTGTGGCATCTTACTATGCTGATGGACAGTGACTGCAGTGGGTTGTGGGGGAGGCTTGATAATATGGGTGAATGTAGTAACCACATTGTTTTTTCATGTGAAACCTTCTTAAGAGTGTATATATGTTAATAAAAATAAATAAAAAGATTCATGCACACCTGTGTTCATTGCAGCATTATTTATAATAACCAAGATATGGAAGCACCTCAAGTGCCCATGAATAGATGAATGGATAAAGGGGTCATACATAATGCAATGTACCACTACTCAGATATAAAAAAGGAAATATTCCTTTGTGATTGGATAGACATAGTACTCTCTAGGCTGGTAGTAGGGCTGTTATGGTAAGTGAAATAAGTCAGATAGAGAAAGACAAATATCATATGATTTCACTTATATGTGGAATTAAAAAGCAAACAAAGAAGAAATAGACCCATAAATATTGACAACAGACTGTTGGTTACCACAGGGAAGAGGTTGGAGGATGGGTGAAATAGGTGAAGGGGATAAAGAGGTACAAACTTCAAATTATGAAATAAATTAGTCATAGGAATGGAAGTACAGCATAGGGAATATAACCATAATATTGTAATATCTGGGTATGGTAACACAGGTAATCACACGTACCATGGTGAGCATTTAGTAATGTACTTAAATATCAAATCACTACACTGTACATCTGAAACCAGTATAATATTGTATGTCAACCACATTACAAAATAAACTTTACTGAAAAAAAAGCTATTCATAACTTTGAGTCAACTTAAATGAATTTATTACTTGTTTGAAGGGTGTCTCCTTAACCTTTTATTCTCTTTTTCTTAATTGTGGGTAACTGTCCTTTTTTTGCTAGGTACACTGTACTTTTGTCATATATGCAATATTAATCATCTACATTTAATTTTTTAATCTGTAAGACTTTGTATATACAATATATCAAACATCTCATTTAATCCTTCAACAACAGTTTGAGGCAGACACTATTACTGTCTCTGTTAGAAAAGAAAGTCAAGTTTAGGGATTTAAATAGCATACTAAGGACACTCAGTTAGTGAACAGCTAGATTAGGGCATATGCCTAGAAGGGTCTGTGGTCCAGAGTCCGTGTTGACGGGCATCACACTTCAATGCCTCTACATAGACAGTTCATCAGATCTACTTCTGGGAGGTGGGTCACTTGAGAACTTCTTGGGGTCTTGAGACATAACCATGGAGGTATATTGGTCTTATTCTAAGCATAGTGGCTCTACAGGGGAGGGAACGCTTGGTCTGGAAGAGTGTCCTTCCGCCCAGGCTGACTCCTAGAAAATACCAAAACATCTGCCAAATGAAGAGGGAAGGAGAAAAGGCAGGAAATGAAGCATTTTAGTATAGCTGGTAATAGAGGATTGTGTTATTGATCATTTCAACTCATATTTATTATTCATTATTATGTTTGTTAAATATTTATTAGGTTATCTATGTGTAAGGTGTCTATAATTTACTTTCCAAAATGGAGCTGTTTTGAGTAAGGGCACCAAAAATAATTAAAATTATAAAATTTTTATATATTTATTGGGTATACAGTAGCTTTATTATATTGTTGAATTTGTAAAATATTTTTTGTAATTCCATAAAAATGGCACATGTCTCTATATTTAAGCAAAATAAAAATTGTTTCTATAATTTTTGCTGAACAGTTATGCTGAACAATTAATGTATGCAGAACATTTATTGTTGCTATATATTCACATACTTTATTTTAGTAAGCCATATTTGTCCAATATCATGTTAATTCTATTTTTCTGAAGTACATCGTTTTTCTACAGTTATATATTTATAATGTCTTATTTTAGATTTTTTTATAAGTTGCCTGAAATCTTTAAGGTTGTGTTTTATGATTAATATGTTTAAAGTCATCAAATAGTATATACTCAATGCACTACATTCCTGGAATTTACTGGGAAGATTTATATCACTGAATGTCGAAGAGATTAGGTTGTAAGTATGCAAAATGGGGAAATATCCAGGTGCTCCGAGGCTAGAGAGGTTACTTACTGGGCAGATCTCAGGAGAGCACTTTCCCACATCCCTCCAATGGGAAGGAAGAGGAGGAGCCACTTGCGAAGGGAGGTCTAAAAGGTGACCTTTCTCATGTACAAGTCGGGTCAGGACAGCAGTGACTGAGGTGGCCAGTTGGTGTAACGGTGTAATCTCAGGATATAGGATTTATGAAACCTGGACTCTTCATGCCTTGTCAGAGAAGGCCTGGCACTACTGGGGACTTCTAGAGTGTTCCGTATCTTTCAGTCTTTCTTGGAGAGACCCCTCTCACCTTTTGTTCCCATGTTTGAGCAGCTGGAAGTGGCCTGACTCTATTGGAAATGGTTGGGTTTGGAAACCCAGCAGTAGAGCCACCAATATGCATGGTGGCTCAGTGCAAATTAGAAGATACCCTACTGCCATCTTCAGGGAAATTTTCTAATAATGATGATAATGTTATTGAGAATGAAGCTCCCAGGACACTCCAGCTGCCTTGTTACACTTCATCTCTATTCCCATTGATCCAGATATGGGCTGATTGGACTGGCCTGTGGGATCTGTGTCAGGCCTTCACTCTCAGAGCCTTTCACATTCCTGTTTGACTTTGACGGCATCTGGAGGCACATCTTCATGTTTGCAGATTGACATTATTAAAGATACAGCCTGTGTCATTGAAAACAGAGCCTGGTTTATTTTTCATCCTCCTTTTTCTTTCCCAAGTAGAAAAATATCAGAAGGGGCAATACCAGCTTCCCTCCACTCCCCCACTACAGGTATACCTCAGAGATACTGCAGGTTCCATCGTTCCATCTGCTTCAGACCGCCACCATAAAGCAATATCAATACAGTGAGTCAAATGAAGTTTTTGGTTTTTCAGCCTCCCAGTGCAAATAAAAGTTGTCTTTATATTGTAGTCTATTAAGTGTGTAGTAGAATTGTGTTTAAAAAAGGACATACCTTAATTAAAAAAAATACTTTATTACCAAAAAATGCTAGCCGTCATCTGAGCTTTTAGTGAGTCATGATCACTAATCACAGATCACCATAACAAATAAAATAATAATGAAGAAGTTTGAAATATTGTGACAATTACAAAAATGTGACACAGAGACATGAAGTGAGCAGATGCTGTTGGAAAGATAGTGCCAACTGACTTGCTTAACTCAGAGTTGCCACAAACTTGAATTTGTAAAAAACGCACTGTTTAGCGCATAAAGCAAAGCACAAATAAAATAAGGTTTGCCTATACTTAAAAACCAGAGATCCCATAGCTCACCTCTATGTTTTACTTTTCTGAATAAATGTCCATTTGTCCAAGGTCCCTGCACTGTACTCCACACTTTCCCCACTGACTTAGAATACCATTTTCATATTCATGAAATGTTCATATTTATTTTTTTATTCCATTATTACTTTTATTTCCATCAATTATTTATCCCAGCAACACTTTTGTTATTGAAACTAAATAATATATTTAACTATCATATAAGGCAGTTTCTTTTCAATGATTTCATTTTTCCAAAACCTTATACTCTTACAGAATCTTCTATTTGTGAATTTACCTTTATGGATATAAACTCATATATGTGTGATTTTATAATATTATGGGTGAATTTTGGAAGAAATGCATGCAAGTTTGTAATTTTGAAATTTTAGCTGTAAATGTAGTAAATAACTTGATGTATTCAAAATTTGCATATTCCTTTATGTTCCACAGTAAAGTTTTGTAATTTTTGGTAATAGAAGAGTCCAGTTAACTTTATTACTTAGTTTTTAAAGCTTTTTATTTTCTGGTTTGAACTAAATTAGTTCCTCCATTGCATTCTAGTGTATTATTCCTGGTTTATGAGAAAAAAATTCATTGTTGGTGTTCCTACTTTTTGTTACTGTTGCCTTCCTAATTTTCCTAACTTTTTAAAAACAATCAAGCACTATTTTTTTAAGTGCAAAAGGAACAAAAAAAATATGTTTATTAAGGGAATTTTAAGATTTATGGACACATATAAGCAAGCATAATCACTCACCATCCCACACTTGTTCATTCATTCTTGCTTTTATCTATGTATACACATGCACAAATACCAAAAGTGAAGTTATATTGGATATGAAATTTGTATCTCAGTATTCCAGTTAAGAAGAATATTTTCTTACACTTTCCAAACGTAATTTATAAAAGGTAAAATATAGTTTAGACTATGGCTGTGACTAAGATATTTTAATTTATTTTGACAATTTATGTATTTGCTATTATAATTACTATTTTCATTAGTGTCGTACATAAACTTTTTGAATTCCACATTTTTCTGTATTTTGCACTTCATAGCAATGAAATTACTAGATCAGATGAATTTTGCATTACATAGAGGAATTACGCTAGAAAAGTAAAATATCTGGCTTTTGGAAAAGAAGGGTAGAATCCATACATACTGGGAAAAGTCATACAGATCAGAAGGGAAGGTAAATAAAAGTACCCAGAGCCCATGCAAATGTAGAACCAAGAGAATGAGAATGTAGCAAATTGGTTACATATAGGTGGAGAAATAGCCTCCCTATACCAGATTTGGAAGTGAGGACTGGAAGAAAGGAGCGTGTGGTGGGACTCTAGTGTTAATGAACTTAGATAACAGTAACTAGAGTTTGTCCACAAGAAGAAGAGGCATCTTCCTGAAAGGGAGGACATTGAAAGCCTATGTGAGACCCAGTGGTCTGTAACACTGGTCACTGGAGAGTTGAAAGATGGTGTAGTGTTTGGTAGGCACAATGCTCTGGAGGAGGAAGCTACCTTGGAGGGAGAAGACACTTTAGGAGATTTGGTTATAAAGGGAAAGAAGGAAGCAGGCCCTACTGAATTAAATTAATTTCCAAAAATCAGAAAAAAAACCGTATCAAATTAACAATGATGACATCTGTTTCCATTTATGAAAGAAAAGTGTTCTTACCATAGCAGCAGAAGAGGGCAATCATTAATTAAGAACAAAGACATCCACAAAACTATTTCTCCCACCTCAGGATTGCTTGTTATTACTAATCCAGGAATACCTAATTTAGAAACTATGCAAAGATCATCATGAACATCTATACAAAGTAACTAAAAGGATTTTAAAAAGAGAACCATCCAATACAGAAAATTGTAGTACAGGATAACAAAAGGAATCAAATTTAATTAAATGAAGCAATTCCAAACCAAAAAGAATACCATGTATCTGTAATTTCAAAACTCAGAATATAAATGGACAACTAGGAGAAGTGAAAGGTGAGCCAGACAAATTCTTGTTGTAAGTTGAAATACAAAACAGATAAAACCACTTCTGAAATAATACCTTAACTGCAAAGACCCCATGGTAGAGTAGATATGACCAAAAGTACCACAAAGTGTATCAGGGATAGGAATTAAAAGAACCAAGAAAATCAGAGTATCATTTTTAAAAAGGTATATAACATCTGATAGAACTATCATGACAGATATATGACACAGATGATTTATAATATTAGTCCACTATTTTCCAAAGTAATTATATAAAAATCATTTTCCACATGTAGAAGGACTCAATAAAATCATTAAAGAACCAGCATTAATTAACATTTATAGAATACTACACCTAAATCTTCAGAATAAACATTGTTTTCAAGTACTAATAGAACATATACCAACATAAACCATATCCTGGACCACTGGGTGAGAAAAACAAAACTTAACAAATTTAAAAGATTAGAAATAATACAGAGTATGTTCTCTGACCACATGGAATTAATCTAGAAGTCAATAACAGAATAACAATAGGAAAATCTCAACACCTGGAAACTAAACAGCACACTATTAATTAATCTATAGGTTAAAGAGAAAGTGTCATGAAAAATAAAATAATATACTGAACTGAATAAAATTACAACACACCAAAATGCAGGTAAAGAAGTTCTGGGAGTGAAACTTATGAAGCTAAAAACATACATTGGAAAATATAAAGTCTCAAATCAATAATTTAAGTAAGCTCTCACCTCAAGATAAGAGAAAAAAGAAAAGCAAAATACACCCAAAAGCAAACAGAAAGAAAAAAATAATAAAGATAAGATCAAAAATCAATGAAATCAAAAAAAGAAAAACAGAGAAACAGACTGTTTTGAAAAAATAATCAATAAAATCCAAAAATCTCTAGCAAAGCTGACAAAAAGAGGATGAAGAAACAAATTACCAATATCAGGAGTGAAACGGGGATACCACCAAAGACCTTATGGAAATCAAAAGGATGGTAAAGGTTTACTAGGAACAAAATTATACACATAAATTTGATCAGTTATAAGAAATGGCTATTTTCTTAAAAAGCACAAATGCTACAATTTGTCCACGATGAAACAAGTAATTCAAATATCTTTATACCTACAGGAATTGAACTTGCCATTTAAAAGATCCCACAAACATCTTTCCAGGCATAGATAATTTTACTGGAGAATTCTACCCAATACTTAAGATGGGACATGTCTGAATTCAAGTTATAGTGAGCATTCTCTGATATTCAAAAACAGAAAAAAACAGTACAAAAGAAGAAAACCACAGACCAATATTCTTAATATATATAAATGCAAAAATCCTTAGCAAAATATTAAAAAACCAGGATTTAGCAACATATGAGAATTATACACCGTGATGAAGTGTTTAAGTCTGGTTCAATATTCAAATATCAATCAATGTAATCTGCCATATTTATAGACTGAAGAAGAAAAATCACATGTTCATATCAATTGAAGCAAAAAGAGCCTTTGACACAGTCCAACAACAGTTCATGGTAAAAAAAAAAAAACAACAACTCTTGGAAACCTAGAATTAAGAGAGACTTCCTCAACTTGGTAAATAGCATCTGCTAAAACCCTACAGCTAAAATTATACTTAATGGTATAAAAAACTTTTCTTCTAAGATTGAGAACAAATCAGAGATGTCTATACTCATCATTATTATTCAGTATAATGGTAGTAATTGCAGCCAATGCAATAAGGGAGCAAAGGAAATAAAAGCATACAGATTTAAAAGGAAAAATAAAACCCTGTCTATTTATGCAGATGAAATGATTGTTTATATAAAGTACATCCCAAAGCTTCTACCAATTAAAAAAAACCACTCTTAGGACAAAGCTGAGTTCAGCAAGGTCACAGAATAAAAGAAAAAAATACAAATATTTATTATATTTCTATATATTGTCAATGAACACATGGAAACCAAAACAAAAAACATAATTACAATCACTCAAGAAATGAAACACTTAGGTGTAAATGTAACAAATCATATACCAGATATATATCCTGAAAACTAGTAAATGTTGATGAAAGAAATCAAAGATCTAAGTAAATGGTGAGACATACTGTGTTCATGGATTGGAAGACTCAACATAGTAAAGATGTCAATTCTCCCCAAACTGATATGAAGGGTTAATGAAATACCTACCCAAATCCCATCCCATTAAGAAATTTTATTTAGATATAAACAAGATTATCTAAAATTTATATGGAAAGACAAAAGAACTAGATGTAGCTAAAACAATTTTGAAAAGGAATAAACCAGGAGAATCACTCTAGTTGATTCAAAATTTATGATACAGCTACTTAATCAAGGGTGTATGGTATCCGCAAAGGGACAGACACATAAATCAATGGAACAGAATGGAGAACTCAAAAATAGACCCACGTGAGTACAGTCAATTAATTTTTGACAAAGGTGCAATAACCATTTAACGGAGGAAGGATAGTCTTTTCATCAAACAATGTGGGTGCAATTGGATATGTACAGGTATGTACAGGTAAAACAATGAACCTAGAACTAAAACACACCTTACATAATAATTAATTCAAAAGGGATCATATACTTAAATATCAAATGAAAATACTGTACAACTTTTAAAGAAAATAGAGGCAAAATATTTTGACCTTGGGATTTGGTGAGGAGTTCTTAAACATAACACAAAAGCATTATCTGTAAAGGGAAAAATCAATAAACTACTTCAGCAAAACTAAAAATTTTGCTCTGTGAAAGATTCTGTTAAGAGGATGTAAAGACAACATACAGACTGGGAGAAGATATTTGTGAACTACATATATTACAAAGGGCTTGTATCTAGACTATAAAAGAAACCTCAAAACTCAAGAGCAAAAAAGCAAAGAATCCAATTAGGAAAATGGCTAAAAGACATGAGGAGGCCTTTGACCAAAGATGACATATTAATAATAAATGCAAGAGAAGATATGTTCAACATCTTCAGCTGGCAGAGAAATGCAGACTAAGACTACAATGTGATATCACTTCCCAGAAGAGGTAAAACAAAACAGAGTGATGGTGCCAAATACTGGTGGGAATGTGCACATGATTTCAGATGAATTTTGGGTTACATGGAGGAATTAAGCATGAGAGGAATAAACTATTTGATATTTGGAAAAGCAAGGCAGGATCCCTCCATACGTCCTGGGAAAAGTCCAAGAGATCAGTAGGGAGAGTAAGCAAAAATATAATACTGTATGTAAATCATACTCCAATTAAATTAAAAACATGTTTTGCAAAAATATCTGTAGCCATGGTTGCGTAGAACTGGAGTAAGAGTATGAAACACATTTTATTTACATCTGAATGGGAAACTACGCCTCTGAGCCTACAGACCTGGAGTGGAAGAGGAGGCTGTGGTCGGACCCCAGGGCTGAATATGGAGAAGACTGACTAGAGTTTATCGGCAGGAGGAAGGGATCTCTCTGCTTGGGGAAATGTTGAAAGCATCCTTATGATATGTCTTTTTACACTGTGGCTCAGAGCTTCAAAAACTCTTCCCATTCAGAGAGAAACACTCAGGTAGAAGATGCATTGCCCTTTAAAAGTACAGACTTTATTTTTTAGAGCAGTCTTAGGTTCACAGCAAAACTGAGCAGAAAATACAGTTTCCATATACCCACTGCCCTCACACACCAATAGCCCTTCCCAATCACACCATCAACATTCCCCACCTAGTGGTACATTTGTTACCACTGATGAACCTATATTGACACATCTCGATTACCTAAGTTCCATAGTTTACATTATGGCTCACTTGTGGTGTCACACATTCCGTGGGCTTTGACATGTCTCTACGCCTGTACGGCCACACAGAATAGTTTCACTGCCCTAAAAACCCTCTGTGTTCTTCCTATTCATTCCTCTCTCCAACCTGCAGCAAACATTGATATTTTTTTACTGTCTCCATAGTTTTAGCCTTTTCCAAAATGTCACAGAGCTAAAATCATACAGTATATAACTTTTTCAAATTGGTTTCTTTCATTTAGTCATATGCACTTAAGGTTCCTCTGCATCTTCTCATGGCATGGCAGTTCTTTTCTTTTTAGTGCTAAATTGTATTCACTGACTGAATGTAGGCCAGTTTACATAACCATTCATCTATGAAGGACATTTTGTTTTTTTCCAAGCTTTACAAATAAAGCTGCTGTAAACATTCCTGTACAGTTTTCTTTGAGTGGACTTAAGTTTTTGACTCCTTTAGATGAATATCAAGGACTGGGATTGCTGGATTGCAGGTAAGAATATATTGAATGTCGTTAGAAACTTCCAAACTGTCTTCAAAAGTGGCCTTCCCTCCAGCAGTGAATGAGTTCCTGTGACTCCACATGCCCAGCAGCACTTGGCATTGTCAGTGTGCACAACTGTGGATGTTCCATCAGATGTGTGGTGGCAGGTCATCGCTGCTTCACCTCGTGTTTCCCTGATGTATGGGGCAGAGCACCTTTCCTATGCTGACTTCCTATCTGCATATCTTCCTTGGTGAGGCTGCTTTGCTCTTTATGACCCTAGGGTTCACACGCTGTCACATCTGGAGTGAAACCATCAAAAGCCTGCCCAAATTGAAGGAGAGGCAACATAGATCCACTCTTGGATAAGAAGGTGGCAAGGGGACCTTGGAGAAAAGCATGTAGGGTGAGCATGCAGATGCAGATGTCTCTGGGAAATACAATCTGCCACAGTGTTTAAGTGAGACAGAAAAGAGGTACATAGAATGCGTAGAGAAACTGGGCCAGAGTAGGAAATGTATTTGGAAGAGAATCTTCTGAGGAAGTGATAAACGTGGTCTGGGCTGCTTGACAGATCACCATTTAAACCCTGGCTGGCAACCAGGAGATAATGTCATAGACCAGTCCGCCACCCCCCAGGGTCTGATTAGGTTTCAAGTCCATGACACTAAGAGTAGTGTATTGACAGTGTCATAGAATCTGCACAGGTCCTCATTATCTCACGCTTAAAAAGTGGGTACTGAGCTAGACTCTCTGAGTTCTTTCAACTTCTCTAAAGCTATATGTTTTACTGCTAGTTACCAGGAGGTAGATTTCTCTGTTATATAAAGACAAAAACCAGCTAAGGATTAGGGGCTTTTAGAAAGTGATAATGAGGGTTATTGGGCACTTCTACTCATTTAGAGGAAAACCCTAGGGAAATGAAACAAATACACCAAACCGCGCAGTCTTGCCTTTCTGTTTTGTCCTCCAGCCCCGACTCTGTGAGGCCTTCCTTCTTCCACAGAGAGCATGGACCCCAGCAGATGCAGAGAGAGGCATTCTTCCTGTTGTGACTTGTTCAAAGGAGCAGTCCAAAGATGAACATTTCCTGTAAATTCTTCACCCAAAGAAAACTGTACATAAAAGCTCTGAGAAGTCTTCTTATAACCTTCAGGTCAAAGTTTAAAAAGTGAGGAAGTAAATAGGAAAAATCTTAGTGACATCATTTCCTTATGAGGCTTTCATTTCTTGCCCTGCTTTACTTTTCTGTCATTTCCACTGACTTTTCAGGTCTAAATGTCAGGTATCAGAATTCAAAGTGAAACATTTTCCCTTACTTATGTATGTTTCTGTTCCCCGGAGTACTAAGCCCTAATTTCAGACCCTATTTTTATAGTCCTCACAGAGGAGAGTGGTGTGGATCATATTGATTGTAGCCAGTTAGGTGGAGGAATGTCTTTTACTAAAAGCTTTGCCTGGCTTGCAAGAGGAGAGTGTCAGGCAAGCAGTACAGGCCTCTGCGTCCAGGGGCATTGGTTTCCCGCGAGGGCCTGCAGCGGTTCCTTCGAACCCGGTGCTCCGCGGCATCTGAAGTTCTGCTCCAGAGCTGGGGCGCTGCTGGTCTCACTTGACTTCAGTCTGAACTTCACCGGCATTTCCGTAGTGCTGTAGGCTGGTTGTTGTTCTTTAAGACATTTGTACTGAGCCCTTAATTAATGGCAGGTAACAGGCTATTTTACAGGCTGCTCTTCTTGCTGGTCATCTGCTCAAAATCATTTCTTCAGAGAAAACCTTCCTTTCCTGTCATCCCACAGCTTCAAGCACAGTCGAGGCCAGGTTTCTGTTTTCTATAACTCTCCCAGAATATTCTGAGCTTCTTTAGAACATTTACATGCTTATGAATTATTACTCGATGACTACGCTGTCTGCACAGCTTAGATAGTGTCAGGGAATTTTCCCTTGCTGATTTTTCTAGCCCAATGGGTTGTCACAGTAGATACTCAAAATATAATTGTCAAATGAATTAATAAATGGAGAACTTCCATGCCATTCTTTTTCTAATCTCCACTTTTTAAATCACAAAACAAAAACTTAAAACATTTAAGTTGTTTCTTTGTGTCCTGGTGGTTAATGTGTGGTAGAGTTGGCATGGAACTGAGGTCTCCTGCCAGCTCCCAGCCCTGCTACATGCTGACGATACTCTGTGTCAGCTATCTTTAAACCTATGTGTCTGATTTGATTTTGGCTAAAAGCAACAAAAATGTTGCCACAACAAAAATTTTGTGTCCAGTGTAACATACTGGTCACTGAACAAACTGAGAACTAGCATCCTTGGGTCTAGAGTGGGCCTCCTGCCCAGCTGCCTGTCAGCTGAGACTGTAGCGCTCATGGCTGGAGAGAAATGGAGCAGTTGGCTTTTCCCAGACTCTACAGTGAAATCATTATGGCCTCTCCAGAGTCCTAGCAATAACAAGTGCTTCTTGAAGTTAGACTGTAAATGCATTTTAAGCTGTTTTTCGCTAGAAATTTCTAGGTGTCTGTATAGGGATAGCATAAAAACATTTAAGTTATAAATCCTCAAGAATTAGTATATAAAGATATAACTGGAATAGTATACAATAGCCAAGTATTTGTATATATCCTTGATGGCGTGTGTTTGTGTGTGTTTCTCAACATATCGTTTTTAGAATTTTTCTTGTAGTTCTTATAATTCTGTTTTAAAAAAAAATTCAATTGTTTTGTGCCCCACCTTTTGACATATTCTGCCTGGTGACTATTTAGATTATTACTAAATTTTATTGGAAATATCTGATTGAAATCTCCAGATGGATTTTTGTTTCATGTCTGGTTATATTTTTATAACAATGTATTTGATTTCCTTTAGTACTTAATTTTGTTCCCATTTTAAATTAAGACATTTATATAGAGTAAAATTCAGCTCTTTAAATGTACAGTTCTGAGAATTCTGATATACAATATGGTCTGTAACTGCCACAATGTTTAGCTCCATCATCTCAATAAATTCTTTGTAGGCAACACAAACACACAGTTCCTGGTCTGAGCCCTGACATCCACCTATTTTTTTGCTTTGCTTTTAGAATGGCACATATCTAGAATGATGTTGTATAAACCTTTTTGCATGTAGCATTTTCCACTTGGTACAATCCATATGAAGTTGATCTATCCATATGAAGTTGATCTAAATGAATCAGTAGTTCATCTCTTGTCATTGCTGAGTTGTATTTCACTACATATTTGTGCTTGTTTGTACTTGAGGAACATACGGGCTGTTTCCAACTCATGAACAAACCACTGTAATAATTTGTGTACAGGGCTTTTTTTGTGTGTGTGTGTGAACATAGGTTTTTTTTTTTGCTTGGATAAGTGTCTAACTATGGTAAGCATGTTAAGCATGTATTTAATTTTATAAGGGACTGCCAAACTAATTTACAAAGTGACTGTGGCATTCTGCATTGGCTCCAGCAAAGTATGACAGTGCAGTTACTCAGCATCTTTGTCAGCCATTAGAATTACTTGCTTAAAAATTATATCCATTACCATAGGTGTATAGCAGTATCTCATCACAGTTTTAATTTGTGTTACCTTAATGACTAATGTTGTTGAGCAACTTCTGATAAACATATTTTTATTCATAAATGGGATTGCAATCGCACACTTATTGTTACCTTTCTCTTTGTGTTTATTTTGGGTAATTTCTGCTGATTTATCTTTAAGTTCATTGATTCTTTCTCCCACTGTGTTCCTAGGTCTCTGAGTGGGGCTTTCCCAGTCACCCTGCCCTACACTCAGATGCAGATGTGAGCTCTGCATATATGCTTTCCTGCCTTCCCTGGGGAGCAAGCCCCCCCTCCTCCACCTCATCTGCAGCAGGTTTTCCCCAGTGCCCCAAGACCAAGAGGGTTTGCTGCCCATTATCCAGCAGCAGGAGTGAGGGGACCAGAGTCTGGCTGAAACTGCCTTTGCAGCTGTGTCTTCAGTCCCTCACCATGAGGAACGCCTTCCCAGGACTCTTGTGAGCATCCTGTGAGGTCCACAGAGAAGAATTTCCCTTGTGTCTATAATGTCTAGGGTTTTTGTATTCTCCAGCAAGCCCACTGTCAATTTTTGCAATTCACTACAAATTTCAGATAAATTCCAGGTGGATTCTTTTTACCAATGCCCACCAGCTTCTAACCCAGGCAAACAAGAGCTTACACCTTTTCTGTCTTTCCTTAGATTTCAGGTTAATTGGCTGCCCAGTGATCTCAGATTTTTGACATGTTCAAGAGAAGCTGTGAATGTGCAGATTTTCTATAATGATTTTATTGTTGTTAGTACGGGAGTGATCCTCTTTCCATCCATCTAAAGCACAAATAGAAACACACATGTGGTGGTCAAAGCTATGTGTGTCGAATACTACACATAACCAAAATGAGAAATATGAATAAAAATAAATTCTAAGGACATTCTTAGTTACAATGATCATTATTCATGGGGTGTATTAGAACAGATGTTTAGAAAGTCAAGATAAGTATATATATTTTAAAATTCTGTACTTTCTGGTTTGTAATATCTACAGTTCTCATTTCTTTACCAATGTCTTCCTTCTACAGGTTATTTCTGTTGTGTGTTTTTTTTGCAACTGCTATTTTTCAGTCATCATTATTGATACTAATTAATTTCTTTCTTTTATATTTAGTTATAAAATTTGAAATCTTTTTCATTTTAGTGCAGCTAGAGCAGATCTCAGTAATGATCAATGTCTATATATGAGAATAAATAGTCCTTTGAAATTTAAGTTGAACTTTTCTGTATGTGTTTTCTGGGAAAACATAGCATAACTATTCAAATATTCTCAAAGAGCATGGGAGCACCACAAACGTGCTGTCTTAGACTTACCTACAATTTGAACAGTACTCTTGAGTGTTATCCATTTGCTCTTCTTTTCTGATACAAATTAAATCATAAGCCCTATGTGCTTTAGGAGAAAAAAAAGAAAACTCGTCTACAGGAGAGAACTACTTCTGTTTGAAAAGTTATCCCAAATAAACATAGGCAGATCATGCCTCGGTACTAGTCCCACACATCTGGGTACCGTCAGAGTCCTTTCCATAGTTTTCACCATGGCTGTGGATGGAGTTAAGCTTCTGTTTCTAGTTTATTTACCAGGTGCCCCAGGAAGATGGGGAAGCACACAGATCAGTGCCTCTCTAGGAAGGGGACTCCTAGCCATTGGCATTTTTTTTTTACTGTATTTCCTGTAGTCACCTTGACATTGACTGGCCTTCTTCCCAGTCATCTTTCTTGGCCTGGCTTCTACTCATAGTATACCATTTCCATTTTGTTTGATTATCTCCCTCTTTTGGGAAGAGCATCTCTACCTCATAAGAACCACTGCCAAGGAGAAACCCAATTCCCTGCAAGTATAGTCACGGATGCCTGGGATCTGTTCAGGGAGCTGCTGATGGACAGACAGAGTTCTCCAGGTGGTAGGCCGACGGAGAAAGGACTGCCACCCTCTCTCCAGCAGCTCCGTCACTTCCTCCTTTCTCCCTTCCATATTACAGTGTTTGGATGGAGTTCTAATGAAAGCTGCCCTACTTACTGTGACAACAAGCTACTATCTTTGTCACTTTTACTGGTTCTTATGTCTCCCTGGTACATGGTAAGTTGCTGCCTACCTTTTAAAATGTAAATTAGATCTCTGCACTCCCCTGTTCCAATAACCTTAAAATAAAATCCAGAGGCCTGATCTACATGATCAGACGCTAGACCAATTTTCTAACCTCATTACCTTCAAAATGTCCCCTTCCTTTCTCCTGTCCAACCACCCGGTTCCTCACTGTCTTTAAAACACGCCAAGGGTATGCCTTTTAATCTCGCTATCTTCTCTGTCTATTCCATAAATACGCATTTAAATAGCTCCCTTTCTTTCTTATAGGTGTCCGCTCAAATGTTCCTGCTCAAATGTCTTTTATTCTCTTCTTCCCTTCCCATTACCTCATCATGCATTATTTTCCTTCTTAGAATTTAGTGCTACCTTATACTACCACAATTTATTTGTTTGCTATTGTCTCTCTCTCCCAAATAGAGTGTGAGTCTTATGAGAGGAAGGACTTTGTTTTATTCACTGCTTTACCCCAGACACCTGTAAATAGTTGTGGAGGCACTAATTAAATATTTGTTGAATGAGTATGTGAATGAATGGATAAATAACAGGAAACAAATCTCGGTGCATAAAGGTCATTATAAATTAGGGAAGCTCTTTCAGTTTGGTGTGACTGTTTCCCTCAGAGCCTCATGAATGTGGCTACATATTGACCTACAGTGGAAAGTGAGATTAGTTCTTCTTCCAAGGTAAATGTTTTTCCTGCCATCTCTGATCTTCTAATTTAGGCTGTATTAGGGGGTCATATCAGACCTAGATATTTCTGTTGACTCCTTGAAATAAATCTATGCTTTATCTAAAAGATAAAATCTGAGTTGGAACTTTGAGCTTTTCTTTAATCTACTCCTTCCTATCTGATTTGAAAGAAAGTATGTTGATAATATATTCCTGATTTCTACAGTTACTGAAGGTGTTTTTCATTTCTGTTAGCTCCTGGGAAGGGAGCTCTGGATGCTTATGAAAATATTTCTGTTGTTCCCAGAAACCTGGCTGTATCACTGTGGTCAGTAAAATAATGGTCCCCAAAGGTGTCCATACCCTAGAACCTGTGACTATATCACCGTGTATGATAAAAATTATTTTGCAGGTGTGATTAAGGATCTTGATCTGCAGAGATTATCCTGTATTATTTGGTAGGTCTAACATGGTCACAAAGGTCTTTATAAAGTGAAGGAAGGTGTCAGAAGAATGACAGAGAAGGAGATATGAAAATAGGGGGTCAGTGCAGTATGAGAACAGGGCCTGGAGTCCAGGAGAGCAGCCAGCCTCTGGGAGCGGGAGGAGCCAAGATGCTGGGCTCTTTCCCTTGGGCCTCCAGAGGAAACATTCCTGCCTTCACCTTGATTTCAGGCCAGGGAAATCCATTTTGAACTTTGGCCTCCAAAACTTTCACATAAATTTGTATTGTTTTAAGTCACTAAGTTTGCAATGATTTTTTTATAGAACCAGTAGGAAATGAATACAGATTTGGGTACCAGAAATGGGCTACTGATGTAATGAATACCTAAAAATGTGGAAGTAAATTTGGAATAGAATAGTGGTTAGAGGCTGCAGAAACTTTGAGATGCATGATAGAAGTAGCCTAGATTGACTTTAATATACAGTTAGTAGAAATATGAATTCTAACCACTCTTCCGGTAGTGGAGACTCAGAAGGAAGTGAGGAGCATTGCGCAGAAAACTGTGTGTCCTTGAGAATACTTACATCATCACAAGTGGACTTTTGGTGGCAATGTGGACATAAAAGTTGAGAACGCGGAAAGGAAAGAGTAGTGTGTTATCGGAACTAGAGGAAAGAGGATCCTTTTACTACAGGGACAGAAAGCTCAGTTAAATAGTATCCTGTAAATATACAGAAACAAAACTTGTAAACAATAAACTTTGACATTTAGCATAGGAGATTTCTGAACAGTGTTGAAAGTATGGCTTATTTTCTTCTTATTGCTTATAATAAAACATGAGCAGAAAGAGACAAATTGAAGGGGCAACTGTTCAGCAAAAAGAAACCAAGACTTGATGACTGTGGGAATTCTCAGCATATCTAGATTGCAAAAGAGGCTAATGTTGTGAAATTCTCTATCAGGAAAGCATGCTTTAGAGAGAAAGCTAAGGGTGTGGCTGTGGTGCCTTATCTTTAGCTAGTACCTCAGAAAGAACAAAAGGGTTTTATAGTATTCCGTCACACAGAGAGAGGGCTCCTTGAAGAGGTAAGACAAGTGGTGGTGGATGCCTTCAGCCATCTCTACAGAAGGCGAAAATCGGGATGCAGTTA
Organism: Manis javanica; assembly: GCF_040802235.1. Taxonomy (NCBI): domain Eukaryota; kingdom Metazoa; phylum Chordata; class Mammalia; order Pholidota; family Manidae; genus Manis; species Manis javanica. The sequence goes on along the minus strand of NC_133161.1, from coordinate 105,433,884 downwards.
TGTATGAAAGACCTGTGTTTGAAGCTTTTATCTAATGAAATGAAACCCTGTGACACACACACGAGATCCACAAGTTTTGAGAATGTTATCCTAGTGGAAACACTGCCTGTTTGATCTGACAGGGACAGGAGAGAAGACAAAAACGAAGGATGACTGTCAGACTCCCAAAATTCTATAGGCAGGACATCTGCTGATAAAACTACTGAGCAGCAAACAAATGATGCCACAGACTGAAGAGTTTGCCCAGGCCTTGAAAACTGTTGTTTGCCCAGCTAGAGTTCAAAATTACTTGGGACTGGTCACTCCTTTTTTAGATTATATATTGGACTTTCAGTTGACACTGTCCATGGATGTTGGAATGAAATGAATGTGTTTTGCATGTAGGAGCCTGGGTCTTTCTGACAGCCCCCATGGTAAAGCTCTTCAAGGGCCTCTCACTGCCAGTCATCTCATTAACATACAAAAGACATTCCTGTCATTCTGGAGATTCCAGGGGTTTTAGGAACTGTGTGCCAAGAATTGAGGAAAAGACCAAATATTTATTTATTGTCATACATGGCAAAAAAGTTTTTGTAGACATGAGCAAATAATATCTCTTGAGACAGATAGTATTCTGGATTATCTGTGTGGGTCCAATGTAATCATAAGGGTCCTTATATGGGAAAAGAGGGAGGAGGGGGATGGGTGTCAAGGAAGCCCAGGTTGGAGTGAAGGGGGGAACGCCTCTAGAAGCTGGAAAAGGCAAGGGTGAGTATTTAGTCTGGAGCTTATGGAGGGGATATAATCCCACCTGCACCATGGCTTTAGCCTGGGGGAACCCATTTTAGACGCTTGACCTTCAGAACTGCAAGATAATAAATTTGTGTCATTTTAAGCCACGAAATTTGCAAGAATTTGTTGTATCAGCAATATAAACCTAATGCAGTCATTTACAATCTTGTAAGTATACCAGAAGATGAACAAAAACAAACCAACACACAAACTCTCAACTGATTGTTTTAGGAAGGGAAAGAAAGTATCTCAAATGTGTGTAACAGTGCTTGGCCCACCCATTCCCCACATACCCAACCTGCCTCTAGTTTGTGTCCTAATTCTTTATCAGGCCAAGAGCACCACACCAAACCTTAGTCCAAGCCTCCATCCCCCTGACCAAGGTTCTTCCAGTCTATTCTGCTCTTTGTAAAACCTTTTCCCAGAATGGGATAGATCATGTTTTCATGTGCTCCTTCACTGACTTGGGTCTTGCTTCACAGTGAATAAGGCCCAGGATCCCTCTGCTTATCACAGACTCAATTTGAATGTCAGGAAAATACATAAATAGTCCTGTTTCTATAATTTGTCTCTGGGATTAAGTTGCCCTCAACATCAGTTTGTGATTAAATTGAGTCTGGTTTCTCTTGTCACTGGAAATCAGACTTCTGGTCAATTCCCTGATGGTTTTGTCAGTGAACAGCTCACTGAGTCAACAGAATCTTTGTGTCATTTTCCTGCTTCATGCTTGAATCATTTTGCGTTTTTCTAAAATGAGCTGCAAATTCTTAATGGAGTCTTACAAGCTTGCCTATCTAGGTCTTGTCTGGCTCTCAAGCTTATCTTGCTCCATTTTATATGTGGATTTTTATGCACCAACCTCACTGACCCACTTTCCTTCCTTCTCAAGTGCTAAGAGCTCTCAACTCAGGGCCTTTGCACATGCAGTTTTCTTGGCTGGAATATCTATCCCCCAACATTTTTCTTAGTTTATGCCTCTGCACTTTGATTTTCTGAGGAAAGCCTTCTATTATTATTCAAACATTAGCCCTTCTACTTATATTCCCATCTTATACCCCAGATTTTCTTTTGAGGCATTGATCCCAAATGTAATTAATCAATCACTTGATTTTATTGATTGTCTCCTCTACTTGGTAAAGACCAGCACTGTGTCTATCTTGGTCTTTTATTTGCAGCGATTAGCTAAGTACCTGGCACCTAGAAGCATTCAATAAATGCAGTTCATATATCTTTTTTTGTGTCCTCTGTCACTGGTGTGGGCCCAATCTAAGTTACATTTATTATTAAGATTGTGCATTAGATTTCTTGTCAACCCAAGGCCTCAAATCCCGCTGTTAATTAACGCATCATGATATCCCATTATCCTAACCACTAAGCAATGTTCTCTTTCTATAGTTGTAATTTGAATGACAGAAGAAAATTGAAATAGCAGCAAAAAATCTTCAAAAGCTTCATGGAGAATGGCCCAGCTCATAAAATTTAAAAATATGCTTAAGTCATCCTTCTTTCCAACAGCAATTATTTTCTTCTCTATGTTTACACAAAAATAAATACACCTTTTTTTCCACATAAGACTATTCTACACATAAGAAATCCTTCATTTCAGCAACAGATTAAAATGAGCACATATATTAATTCTTCCTCTGTAGGCAATTTTGTCATTACACAGTTGGCTCTGGGTTCACTTTCATGCCTTCTGCTATAATATGTTACATATATACCACATTTTCTCTGCAGTGTTCTTCGCACAGTCATTTTCTTCCCCCTCATTAAATTCTTGGTTTCTAAAGCTATGTTAAACACTTGGAACTAAGTTGCAAAAGCCTTGAGATTACCCAATTTTAATATCAAATAACACTGAATTAGATTATGATATCTTTTGTTATAAGGAACAAAGACTATTTTCTACAGGAAAACTGACAAATTAGTAAACAACATAATTAAAAAAGAGCACTTTCTAAAAAAATATCTTATAAGAGCTGAAGCCAGCTTAACTAGTGATGAAAGTAAATGTCCCTTGCCAACTGTTTCATTACTTAATTTGCCTTATATTTAAAAAGCATTTCTGTATATTTAATCTATCCTTCATTTATCACTCACTCAGGCATTTTTTATTTCTGTTATTTAATCTAATAATAATAATCGCTATCTTTTCTCTGTACCAGACATTAATAGTAGTTTGGGGAAATTTTTATCATAATAGTATGTTATTATTGCTCCCCATCTAGTTGAAATCATTCTGGTTTCCTTCCATCTTGAAATATGGCCATACAGTTTATCTCACTCCATTTCATACATAGCTTGAAAAGACAGATTGTATTTTTAATGATTTATGTATATTCATATTGCAATTTCCTTCTGATGCTCAAGATATAATTTATGGCATCTCACTGAAGGGCACCTCCATGAGTCATGCCTCGGGTAGAATGAGGTGGATAGTTGCTGCTTTTCCATTGAGTTTGGTCACATCCTGATGCTCAGATATAAAGTGAATAACTTTATATTTGAGTAAAATAAAAATAAAAATTTTTTATATTTTTATATTTGAGTTAAAAAATAATAAAATAAAAAATTCAAAAATAAAATTCAAATATTTTGCTTTAAAAAATAACTAAGTTTAGTTTATCACATAAAGGATATCTTTAATAATTTTGATAAATCTTTCTGCTTCATCAGAATGTTACTAATAATTCATGCTTTGTTCTTGAGTTTCAGTTATTTTTTTTTTCTGATAGAGCATCAACATACCCAAATCAAAGTAAGCAAACTGGAATGGGAGATGGAGACGTCTAATAGCTGACATTGATACCTCTGACATTCTTCTCAGATACAAGAGAATCTCACATGAGTTTGCAAGACATTTTTTAATGCCTAAAGTTGATTTATATTTCTAGTAGGCTCAAGGAATTCTTCCACGTGGCCGCATGTTCAAGCGTTGCAGTATGCAATGTGGTTTTAAAAACTGCAGAAAGCCAAAAGCCCCTGGAAAAATGACTAGATTTTAACACTCACACTTGGGAAAATTCATTCTAAAATTTTTGTTAATTCCTATAGAACTTATTTTCAAGGGCTGTTACTTGGTAGAGTTTTCCCTTCCTAATTACTGGTGGTCATACCATTAATAGAGAGGTTATCCTCTACTGAGTTTAAATTAATTGGCACAACTAGTATTTAACCTCACATATCAAACAATGCGTGGGTAGCCTGCTTAAACCAATTATTTCTAAATGACATTTATATACAAATTCTATTAATTTTACCAGCAGTCAGAATATGTGTTTCCCTGGGCATGTAACACTCTGGGATTACTTCTTAAGTAAACTTCCAGCAGAGCCATGAGAAGCCTCCTTGCTTTCGGTAGAATCAGGAGTTCTCTTTCAGCTTTGCCTGCATTAATTAGCTGTTGCCTCTCTGCTCTTCTGCTGAAACCAAAAGGGGAGGAGCTGAACCCCTCTTGCTGGAGGCTGCCATCTTGTTTTGCCTCAGCTGTCCCACCACTTAGCCCCTGTGAATCAGTGCGGTCTTTACTCTAATTCCTTCGTAAGTTTGGATCAGCCTCAATTTTGTGACAGGATATGAAGCAAAAGTATAAATGACTTTTGAATGCATATAATTTTCATTTCAATTTTAATTTGTGAAAGTTTCATTAATTAATCTAAAGGAGGAGGTGAATTTCAAATTTTTGAAAGGAAAATTGTTTCTAATTATTGAGTTGGTAAAATATTGAAATTCATTTTTATATGTAAAAGTAAGAAGGAATTTCCTTTTATATATTCTGACCTACACTCAAATGTTTGTTTCAATGCAGGCTGCAGTTTTCCAGAATTTCCCTTTAGTCTGGTCTTGTGTTGAAAAATAGCAGAGGAAAGTTGGTGAGGGAAGGCGTTTCAACCAGAAGCTCTGCACCCACTTCTTTCAGACACTCTTCAGTGCAGAACATGGAGCTCTGCAATGTGGACGGGCACGGTTGAAGGATTTATTAAATGTATGATATTGGAATATATGGAAATTTAGAAACCAGTTTTTAAAAATTTTCACTTAATGTCTCCTAAATTTGTGATCAGCAGCCTTCAATTGGTGTTTAACTTGGCTTATGGCATGTTTCAGTGCAGAAAAAGGATTATGAGTATCTTTAGTTGTAAACATGGCAAGTATAGACTTTACGAATTCAGCAAAGTGTAGAAGTAATAGAGCAATAAATTACTGCTAAGTACTGGCTTAAAACACACACACACATGCATGCAAGCACAAGTGCACGTAAGCAAAATAAGCACTGCACTGCAGAATCCAAATGTGATCTTTTCTTTCTTATTTATTTGTTTTTTGAATAATATATGTGCATTCTCCCCAGAACTATCACAGTTTGAGTTGAAATAATCACTCTAATTTGTAAAGCAAAAAAAAGCACCCTCATTTGTGCTGATAAAATGCAACTTATGGCAACTCCAATCCTGTGGTTTTAATGTGATTCAAAAAGCTGTCTGTAATGAAGGCATGTATTAGAGATGCTAAAAGCTGATACCATGTTGTCTTTGTTAAGTTTTAGAGCAGTTCAGATGATGGGATAATGTGTCCATTAGACTTTCCGGTAAGTAGTTTTCCATTCACCTGAATTTGTTCCCAGATCCAGAGACTTTATTTTGTGGAGACTTGTCAATGTATGGAGTACTCACAGGCTTTCTAGTCCTGTTCATTGAATGAAACTGCAGTTTGAATGAGCCTCCTAAAAATGGCAATTTAAAGTTCTAAGAGATGGAAAATAAATCAATATGTCTGACTAACATAAAATATTTTCAGGTGGTCTACATTACTTAAAACTTTTTCAAAGGACACTTAAACCACGAAGGGGGTTTACTTAGCTGATGCTAACATCCATATAAAAACTTGAAATACATCTTAAACAAATCTGGGGTTTCGGGTCCTCTGAAAAATTGAAGCATATAAACCCTTGTGCCCTCCTGGCCCTTTTAAGTCAGGAAGGGCACCTAAGATGCTCAGGACTTGGAAAACTCAAATGTTTCAAATTGTCTTCTAATGGAATTCAGTTCTGGCAGCCCATTTTAAGGATTTCTGTTTTGACTCCACCCCATCCTTACAATGATTCCCCCAAACCTTTCATCTCCTTATAACATTGGGTAATGCACTTGTTTTCATGCATATTGTTGATCCTCTGTTGTTCCCATTAGATTGCATGCTCCACAGGGTAGGGATTTTACCTTTTTATTTCTCAGTGCCCAAATCAGGGCCTGTCAGTGCTCCATAAATGGTAGTCAAGTGAATGGGCAGCTCCTGTGGCCAGACCAGTTAAGCCCCAGTGTTTCAATGTGAAGTTAGTTCAAGGCTGCCAAATCCTGAAAGCTGGGTCATTGGGAAGCCCCAGAGCAGTGGTTGTAGGCTGGAAACGGAAACTTCAGCAATATGTTTGTTCAATTCCTCTGCCCCAGGGAAGGGACGACTCAGGAGTGCTGGGTACTGGACAACAGATGTGTTGGAGGAGGCCACTGAGAGGACATGACTGCTGGTTGATCTGAGACTGCATCTGAAATAAGGCCCCTCCCCTGTCCTTGGAGTGTACATCCCATCAGAGGCTGCTGCAAGGACACGACCTTGAGACAGTGATGTGGTGTTGAGATCATCTGGACAGTGCATGTGACAGTCCCATTAAGGCATCTATGTAAAGGGTTAAGATTTGGGGGTCTGGTGCTGGGGTCTTTTCTTGTGGGCCTCCCTTCAGAAATGCCTCGTGTGTTAATTTCTTTGCTTGTTACACCTGCCACCTGCCCACCTGGAGTGGCTGCCTCTTTCTGCAGCCTCTCCCTGCCCTCTGTTCCAGTGCCAGCTTCAGATCACATCTGGGAAACACCAAGAAAACATTAATATTCAGGTGACATACACAAGATAGTTGACAATACTCTATCTTGTACAATTTTGTAGTCTGTTCTTCAATTAATTTTGTGTCATATGTACCTTCCAACATGAGAAAAGTAACATTCTTGATGACTGTATATTATTGCGAACAATGAATTCAGCATATTTTACTATTCTCCTACCTTGGGAATTATTAAAATGTTATTACTTTAATCTTTGACTATTTATTTCCTCAGGGTGGATTCCTCAAAGCAATTGTACAATAATTTCTGATATACTTTTGACACTTGCCATGTGGTTAAAAATTTACTCTAATTATTGTTTTATTGTATCTCAATTTTAAATATGAACTATTTTTATTATTCAGATCAGAATATTCTCTGATTTCCCTTTGATTTGTTATTTTACTCATGGGTTATTTAATATACAGTTTTCCATTGCCAAACGTGTTAGTGTTTTAGTCAACTTTCAGATATTTACCAGTAGCTTAATAACCCTATAATCACAGAATGTACTTTGCATGCTGTAGGTTCTCTGAAGTTGTTGAGAATTGCTTTATGACTCAGCATATGGTTATTTTTAAAAATGATCTGTACATATTTGAATAAATTAGTGTAATATACCTGTAAGGTTAAGTTTTTTAATATTTTCCAAATATTTTGTTTTCTTGTTGATTAGTTTTGCTCATTCAATTTAGAATGACAGATTAGTATTTCCAACTATGATTATAAATTTGACATATTAATATTTCCAACGATGACTATAAATATGTTCTCCTTTAATCTATGAAGTTTTGCTTTATTCTTTTAAAACTAAGTTATCAGATGTATAGAAATTTAGAATTTATTTGTCTTCGGACAGTTCTGGGACTAGGATGAGTCAATGGAAGCACCTAATCTACAGAATTTAAGGAGGTTCTCACACCCAGAGCAAACAAGTGCAGGGTTGGCACCAGCGAGTGAGTCCCTCCTTAAACGTTGTGCCTTGGTGACTTACCTGTCTCATCCTGGTCCAAGCCCTGTCTTCTGGTAAACTAACATGTTACCATTATGACATCATCTTTCTCCTCTATCTAGTGCTTTTTTTCCTTAAGTCCCTTTTGATATATTTCAACATATTTGATACATATGTTTATGTCCTTTTAATTTCTCCATTCTTTTATTTCTATAAAGCAAAGCTCTGCTATGAGAAAGCCTTGCTCTCTGCAGACAGTCTTTGGCTTTTAATTGGGAGTAGAGAAATCATTTACTTATGTATTTGGGTTTCAATTGTCCATCTTATTATTGGTTTGCTATTTATATCACCTGTTTATCTTCCCATTTCTTTCCTTTCTTGTCTTCATTTGTATTTTTTAAGTAGTTTTCTGTTACTCTGTTTCCTCTCACGACTAGCTTAAAAGTTATGCTGTCAGCTGCTCCTTTGAAGTAACATGCCCTTTTCTCCGTCTGCTTTCAGTTTTCCTTTTGACTTTGTTTTTCAGCAGGTGTGCTTTTCTTTTTGTTTATACTGCATGTAGTTGAATCTTTGATATGATGTCCTTTGCTATCTTTTCAAATATTGCTTCTGCTCCAGTCATTCCTCAGACTCTAAGACTCCAGTTTGCATGTATTGAATCTTTTCTGTATTTCTCAACATTTGTTTCTCTTTTCTTCATTCTGGAACTTAGGTGAGGAGAAATTATCCAGAATGCATGGGCCACACTTTGAAAACTGCTTCCCTATGATGTTGCCCTAGGAGATCCCAAACAGCTCTCTGCTCTTAATGAGCTCTGAATCCTGATTTTTTTCTTAGCCCTGTGTGTCTTTAGAATACACTGTTCATCTTCTCATCCTCTATGTAATCTCTGTTGTGATGAATAGATTCCTCTAGGATAACCCTAAAGACCAAGGGTCATCTCTGGATTTTTTCTTGGGAATCTCAGCACATAATTCCTCACCATCTTCTCAATTCTACTTTTAAAAAAATATGTATGATTTAATTAAAAAAAATCTTTTCCAGTTGTTCTTTTGGGGAGCCCAGTTCAAATTCTTTGTTCTGCTAATACTGTTAGTAGATCCCCTCCATTTTCATTTTGAAAAAAAGAACGATTTTCTGTCATCTTTAGTGCAAGAGTAATCTGAAAGTTAAAATGTAATTATTTTTAAATGTTTTCTTTAGACATTGAAAATATGTGTAGTGTTAAAATCTGGGCATTTGTGTAGAGAAGGGTACATGTCACCTCCATGGTTAAATTTGTCACTAAATAAAAAATCATGATTTAACTTTTTCTTTTGGGCAGTTCCTGAGGTCTGCCCCCAGAACACAGAACAAACAAGAAAACACTCTTGAATATTAACACTTTTTAAAAGATGGCATAGGATTTGAGGAGGTATGAGGAGACGCTTCCTTTTTCTATTTGAATAAATCTTCTGTATATTTTCTCAGACCACAGTGAAAGTGGGCTCTCAGATAACTCCGAGATTGTCACCCAGATACGTATTATTGCATTCACCTAGCTAAAGAGTGCTTCTCTTACTTGTCATAGATGCCACTCTGATTCTGATAAAAACTCTGAATCTCTTTATTCAAAAGATAAGCCTATTCAGGAACACCAGGTTAAACCTGGTTTGAACAGTCTGGAAAAAATTTATTTTCATTCAAATTCTTCAAATATTTTCACTGGCCTTATTGGAGAATCCAAATGTGAATGTGTCCACACATACCTATGTGTTCATATACTGAGAAGCATTACTTGAATTTCTTTCATTTTGTTCTAGCCAGATGGTCTGAAACCAGTCATTCAGAAGCCCACTTTCATAAACAACAAAAAAAGCATATATGTGGGCAAAACAAATGTTTAAGAGTATTTATTTTCATTATAAGATTATGATTAATAATATTTAAAAACTACACTCACATATTCAAAATGTAAATATATTACGTATTTAAAACCTATTTGTTAATTCTTAACTTCATTGCTGAGATTTTTATTTTATTTTTTGTAAGACCTTATAGGTATTACCTATACCACTTTATATGATTAGTGTCTATATGTCCAGAACATGGAAAAGGTTAAGTGTAAAAAAATGATTTTAAGTATTTCTTTATTTCATTACCTTGTACATTTATTTCAAAATGTTTTCCTGCTGAGAAACAACTTAAAATAGAAAATTTAAAGCATATAACTAAAAGCTATAAATCTTTTAAATTATTTTCTATCATAGTGCCTAAAATGATCAGAAGAGAAATGTTCTCATATAGTTTAAATTGCGTTAGTTTTGGCTATTTTTAGTTTTTCTTTCAAAATTGAAAGAGTAAATCTAAGCTAATAAAAAGTGCTGGTTTAATTAGCAATAACTGAAATACAGTGAAGCCTTATTATTTTAGAGCCAATTAATACAGTATTTGAGATAATTTGAAAAGCAAAAGTGCTATTTATGCAATTTATGGATAAATAATTTTTACTAGTAAGTTAAGTATAAACAAGATTTTATAGGAACTATTTACTATATTTCAAGAGAAGGAATTTTCAGTCACATTAACAACATGAATTTGCTAAGTTAATTCATTAGCTATCCATTACTGAAGATCTATTAGGTCTTCTGCTCTGCCATACTTTATTAGCATAGTTCATTATTCCTTCTACATGTAGTAGAAAGGCTCTTCTTTTTAATATTCTAGAATTTATTATTTTCTTCCTATAGAGGCCATGTACCTCTTCATCCAAGTGAGCATACACATCAGTCTTTGAAATGAATTGGGTTAGTGAGTAGAACATTAGGCCTAATACTAAGTATAAAAACATATGACCAAGAAAATCTGGTAAATGTAAAAAATAAGTAGCATTTACTTACAGTAAGCGTATACTTACATGTCATCATATGGAAAACCAAAACCAATAAAAAAAAATCATTAGCAAATCTAAGTAGGTAAAAGAAATCTCTATCTCAGGAATATGTACTTGTATGAATGAGGAAGCCAGAGCAAGCTGACAGTGAATTGAAGGTTGAGGCTTACAAGGTTCTGAGAGGTTCCCTTTTAAGCTATTATTAAGGATTTAAAAATCTCACCTATTTCATGTCATTTATGTAATCAACTGACAAAGAAAAATACATTGATCATTGAAAGTTACAGGCAATGGAAAAAGATAAGTTAAAAAAAGCTAAGCAGTGATCCAGTTTCATTCTCTTACATGTAGCTGTCCAGTTTTGCCAGTACCATCTGTTGATGAGACTGTCATTTCCCCATTGTATGTCCATGGTTCCTTTATCAAATATTAATTGATCATTTATGTTAGGGTTAATGTCTGGAGTCTCTATTGTGTTCCACTGGTCTCTGGCTCTGTTTTTGTGACAGTACCATATTGTCTTGATTACTGTGGCTTTGTAGTAGAGCTTGAAGTTGGGGAGCGAGATTCCCCCCACTTTATTTTTCTTTCTCAGGTATCAGGATTGCTTTGGCTATTCGGGGTCTTTGGTGGTTCCATATGAATTTTAGAATTATTTGTTCCAGTTCTTTGAAGAATGCTGTTGGTAATTTGATAAGGATTGCATCGAATCTGTATATTGCTTTAGGCAGGATGGCCATTTTGACGATATTAATTCTTCCTAGCCAGGAGCATGGGATGAGTTTCCATTTGTTAGTGTCCTCCTTAATTTCTCTTAAGAGTGTCTTATAGTTTTCAGCGTATAATAGGTCTTTCACTTCCTTAGTTAGGTTTATTCCTAGGTATTTTATTCTTTTTGATGCTATTGTGAATGGAATTGTTTTCCTGATTTCTCTATTAGTTCATTGTTAGTGTATAGGAAAGCGCTGTCTAACCCCATACACAAAAGTAAATTTGAAATGGATCAAAGACCTGAATGTAAGTCATGAAACCATTAAACTCTTGGAAAAAAAACATAGGCAAAAATCTCTTAGACATAAACATGAGCAACTTCTTCATGAACGTATCTCCCTGGGCAAGGGAAGCAAAAGCAAAAATGAACAAGTGGGACTATATCAAGCTGAAAAACTTCTGTACATCAAAGGACACCATCAATAGAACAAAAAGGTATCCTACAGTATGGGAGAATATATTCATAAATGACAGATCTGATAAAGGGCTGACATCCAAAATATATAAAGAGCTCACACACCTCAACAAACAAAAAGCAAATAATCCAATTAAAAAATGGGCAGAGGAGCTGAATAGACAGTTCTCTAAAGAAGAAATTCAGATGGCCAACAGACACATGAAAAGATGCTCCACATCGCTAATCATCAGAGAAATGCAAATTAAAACCACAATGAGATATCACCTCACACCAGTAAGGATGGCCACCATCCAAAAGACAGTAACAAATGTTGGTGAGGTTGTGGAGAAAGGGGAACCCTCCTACACTGCTAATGGGAATGTAAATTAGTTCAACCATTGTGGAAAGCAGTATGGAGGTTCCTCAAAATGCTCAAAATAGACATACCATTTGACCCAGGAATCCCACTTCTAGGATTTACCCTAAGAATGCAGCACTCCAGTTTGAAAAAGACAGATGCACCCTTATGTTTATTGCAGCATTATTTACAATAGCCAAGAAATGGAAGCAACCTAAGTGTCCATCAGTAGATGAATGGATAAAGAAGATGTGGTATATATACACAATGGAATATTATTCAGCCATAAGAAGAAAACAAATCCTACCATTTACAACAACATGGATGGAGCTAGAGGGTATTATGCTCAGTGAAATAGGCCAGGTGGAGAGAGACAAGTACCAAATGATTTCACTCATATGTGGAGTATAAGAACAAAGAAAAACTGAAGGCACAAAACAGCAGCAAAATCACAGAACCCAAGAATGGACTAATAGTTACCAAAGGGAAAGGGACTAGGGAGGATGGGTGGGAAGGGAGGGATAAGGGTGGCAAAAAAGAAAGAGGGCATTATGATTAGCATGTGTAATGTGTGTGTGTGGGGCACGGGGAGGGCTGTACAACACAGAGAAGATGAGTAAGGATTCTGCAGCATCTTACTGCGCTGAAGGACAGTGACTGTAATGGGGTTTGTGGGGGGGACTTGGTGAAGGGGGTAGCCTAGTAAACATAATATTCTTCATGTAATTGTAGGTTGATGATACCAAAATAAAAAAAAAGGAAGCTAAGCAAATTAAAAATAACAAAGGGAGAAATAAGGTAACAACTTACAAAGTAATATAATTTTCAAAAGAGAAAAACTTAAAAGAATATAAGCAAAAGTGTATTTAGACTAATAATAAAAAAGTGTTTCTGTTAATATATATGTCATTACCAGTAAGTTGTAGAAGAGCTTAAAATAAAAATCATAATGTATCTAGGAATAATTAAAAATCAGGAAGAAATGTACTCATGTATATGAGGGGCACATAAGAATACCAGAAAAATGGGGAAATGGGTCATTTTTTTTCTATAGGAAAATTAATGAAAAGTCAATTTTACCCCCTCTTTAAATTAAATGCTCATCCAACAGAAATGCTAAGCATATTACATTTTCCTTACACCTCACACTTACATTGTCTTTATTCACCAATTCGCCCAAAATTTTGACTGAGCATATTCTATGTGTCAGTCACTTCTCTGACTGCAGAGGGTATTGTAATGAACAAGACAGGTGATATTCTTACTTTCAAAAGAGAGTTATCTCCTGAGATAAGACAGTAACACACCAGCAGTGAAACAATGAATAGACAAGTAAGAAAATGATCAGATGTGGTAAGTGCTGTGTCAGGAATGACCACCCCATTGATGTGCTAGAAACCAGTTGCTTTCAGTTCTGGGAGTCAGAGGGATCTGCAAGTCCACACTCCCTAGGTGAGATACTCCAGGGTTTGTCACTCAAGACTCCAGGTCATATGCAGACTCCCCATTTCTGGAGTCATGGGGCTTGTGAGAAGGGATAGATTGGTGATTTTTTCTGCAGGTCAGCAGAACATGTCGACTGTGGATATTATTATTTTTTCCTTTCCTGTTCTGGAGGTTTCCATTGAGATATCCTCAGTGTCAGGGATTCTTACTGCAGTTGTGCACAATCGACTAAATAAGCCTATTAAAAGCACTTTTCAGATTCTCTTACAGTATTTTTGATCTCTAGCATTTTTCTCCTTTAGCTCTTTCTTAGGATTTCCATAACTCTGCTTCCAGTGTCTGTATGTTCTTACATGCTGTCTACTTTCTCCACCAGAGTCCTTAGCATATTAATCATGGGTGTTTCCTAATAATTCCAACATCTCCTCCATGTCTAGTTCTGATGTTTGCTCTATTTCTTCAAAAAGTGCTTTTGACCATTTAGTATGCCTTGTAATGTTTTTCTTCATAGGTAGATGTGATTTACTGTGTAAAATGAAGTGATGTAAAAGGCCGCTAGTGATGTGGTGGTGAGGTACTGGGCAAAGGGCAGCTGTCCATGGCAGTTTGTTTAGTCCTTGGTCTTTCGGTGAGCCCACGCCTCTGGACTCTGGACTGCAGGCAGTTCAGTTTCCTCTCCTGCTTTGGGTGGAACAGGATGGTTAGAGAGGGCTAGAGTTCACTATTTCCCCTTCTGCCACATGGAAGGCTAGTATTGGTTGGGGCTGGGTATTTCTAGGTCAGTTAGACCAATAAAACCCCAGCAAGTTAAATCGTTTCTCCTGAGGCCACCGGGGTTGAGGACACAGTGCTCTGGCATATTTCAGCATGGCGCTTGTCCCTGCACACTACTAGAAGCACGAGGGGGTTTTCTGTGTTCTTCATTGTGAGAACCTGATGCAGCTCCTGAAGGTAAAACTTGCAAAAGTGTAGGCACCCCTGACGATAGGGTCCCCCTGGAGGTTCTGACTCTCACTTGTCCATTCTGAGCCACCAGCAATTATGGTTCTGGTTTTCTACTCCAACACTGGTTCTTGGGGGGATCTCAGTGTCTTAATTTCTGCTCTGGTAACTTGTGGTTCTCTGTATACACATGTTGGCCTCTCCAATCTTGGGGACATGAGTTTGCTCTGTGACTTCATTTATCTTATGGATCTAAGATGAGCTGTTGATTGTTCAGTATTTTTAGCTTTTTAGTCATTGATAAAATGTGCTGGTGAAAAAAAGGGTACTTTTTCAACATAATATAGGTATTTGAAACAAAATTTGACATACAGATTCTATGGGAAGGTTAGAAGAAAAAAGAATAAGATATATTAATTTTGGATTAAGTTATATATTTAGGATGATTATAAAAATTATCTTAACATTTGAGAAAATTTGATTTACTATGTGGCATAATATTTCCATGATTTTGAAAGATAATATTTGTTACCCTATTATAGGAGAAACTGATATTTTTATGAGGAGAAATTTAAGGAACAGAATGATAACATTGGAATGAATAGAGTGATTTTGTTTACATCTTAAATATCAAAATAAATATCACTTACTTTATGAGTTAAATGTAAATAAGCAAAATTCTTGAAATGAAATATTTACTATATTTTGAAAACCTAATGTATTTGCCTTTGACATATTTGATGGATCAGAAAAGCAAGTATTACCAGGTCTGAATATATGCATCGGGGATCCTATTTAATAGATTGTTATAATGCATTCATTAAACATGAAGGTTATGAAAACACTATAAATACATTTTAAGCAAGCAGCTGAACTCAGAATAATGTATAAGTGATTGTTACAACTATGTGAGATACTATACAAAAATCTGAATAGGTCCTGTATGTTCCATATTAGCAGATAGTTTTGTTATTAAGCATTTTGAAGTAACATATAGATCTAAGCCTTCATCTATATTCATGTATTCTAATGTATTTATCTACATCTATATGTACCAAAATCAAAAAGACAAAAAAAAAAAGAAGTAAAAGGCAAGTTACATAGACTTAAAGTTTGATTGCTCTCATTACATAAGTTATATGTATTAATCGTAAAAAATAAAATCTAATGACCAAAAATGAGAATAATAGATTGGTAGAGCAAGAGTGAGAAGATGAAGGTGCAGAAAAGGAAAGCATTTTTTACTAAACATACCCACTATAGATATTTTGGTGAATATTCTTCAATGTTTCAAATGTTTTCTGTGTCTCTTTTCACGTCAATAAATACCTATCTTCCTATTACAAAAACCTTAAATTTCATTGTTGAGATGCTCCATGACTTACAATTGCTTACTTCCACACAGACATATGAGGCTGATGTTTGTAGGGAACCCCCTTTTTACGTGTACCTCCAGTGTCTACTCCCTCACACACATCTATGGAACAACTGCTGGATCAAAGAGATTGTAAAGGCTTTGATTGTAAATTTATATTATGAGACAGTGAGCAAATTTCCCACAGTTGGATTTTAAGAGTGCCAATTTCGTCCATAAAATTTCCCTTGTTCTGCTAATCATAACCCATTTTTCCTTATATTTTGTGTCTTTGAATACTTGTGCCCTTTCCCTTGTTTATTGAATTCTCTGTGAAAATGAGTTACTTCGTTAATTTCTTTTTGGAATGGGGGTAGTGATTTTTTAACCTATGGATGTGAGTTTTACATTTCAGAGTTAGTATTTCATTTTTTCACGTATGTTAAAAGTATTTTCTGTTGATTGGTCCTGTTATAGGTGATACTTTTGAAGTATAGGATTTATTTACCTAATATGGTCTACTGTTTAGGTCATACTTAGAAACACTCACTATTCCTTGCCAAAAGACTATATTCACCCATGTGTCCTTCTAAGAGTTTAATGGTTCCTTCCTTAATACTGAAATATTAATGTCTCTGAATTTGATTTTCTTGTTGCTTACAGTTTTAATTCCTGCTGCAGCGCAGCAGAGGCCGGTCTGCGTGTAACGCCAGTGCAGAACCCCGAAAGTACCGTTGGTTTATGTACAACATTGTATGCACACTGTATTCTCTCTGTATATATAGCGATTGCATTCGTATGAAGAAAAATATATTCATATTATGTTCAGGAACATTACTTTCAAGCTCCCCCTGCCTTCCTCCTCTCCCCCTACTTCCTACCCTTCTCTTAGATTTTTAGATTTCCCCCCACTGAATAATGTACTCTTTCTTTATTGATACAGAATGTCTCCATTTTCATGAACAAAATTCTTGCAAAATTTTAGTCTGTCTAGATTCACTTTTTTGTTTCTTCTGTCACATTTTCTGTGGTCTGTCAGTTACAGTTACATTTAGAAATACAAATGCTCCTTATTTTCTCTTGCAATATTTTCACAACTATTTGCACAAATGTATTCTCTAGATATACCTCAGAAATACTTTAATAGATATTAAAACTATTTCTGAGATTTTGACTGCTTCATATAAAATATATAAATTAATTTGTGAAGAACTGACATATTTAGATGACTGAATTTTCTCAGTGGCTAGTACAGTGTATTTTCTGTGTAATGAGATCCTTTTTAGAATTATAATATCTTCACATATGTATTGTGTTTTTTTATTACTTTTATTCCTAGGTATTAATCAAATTTTGTTACTATTGTCTATTTTAATTTGTATATTCTATCATTAGTTTTGGTATAGAGAATAATGTTGCTTTTTTCTTTCCATGAAACATATTTTCATTGAAATACATTTGACATTATAACATCGCTTAACTTTAAGGTGTGTAGCATATTGAGTGTGTACACTAAATCTTGCAATATGATTGCCATTGTAGTGTTAGCTAATGCCTCTCTCCACGTGTCTCTTTAAAAATGCATCAAACTGATCTGTTTTATTAGTTTACTAGTAATTTTCCATTTTATTCTCATGAGTTTTTTCTTGCAACAATGGTTGTTTGTCATGTCACTTGTGAAACTTATATAGTTATGAAGATCTCTGTTGTGATGGTAAAGCTTCCTAGTATTAACATTATAATGGTTAATTATGGTTTTGACTGTTTTTATGACAGTTACTCAACCATGTTATTGAAACATCCTTCTAGCTAGATTATTCTCCCTTTTTAAAATTAAGGATGGATTTGAATCCTGCCCATGCGTGGTTGTTCTCTGGTGATGTTTTGCATCATCCGAGTGTATTTCCTAATGGTACTTTGCTAGGTTACGTCTATACATTAACTTTTAGTAATTTGTATTAGTTAGTAAGTATGTGTTTTGGATGTTTCCCTGACCTCAATTTCCAAGATTGCTATTCTTTTTCCTTCTCTAATTGCCAGATTTAAGAAAAGAGACTGTTTCATGAAACAAGCAATATTCCAATTTCCTATTTTGGAATTATTTCCATGAAATGAAAATCATCTTTTTCTTGGTTGTTTTAAAGAACATGAAATCAATTCACCATGCAACCAACTTCTTTCTAAGGATTCTTGACACCTCTGTCTTTTGCATGGTTATTGGTCTGCTTAGAATTATGTGTAATTGACTGAATATTGGTGTTTTATATTTCCAAAGAAAACCAGGAACTCATAGAGGTGATGTAATTTATTACTTATTTTTACTTTGTTATTTATTATATGCTTTTCTATCTACCTATATAGATCCCTTTAACTTTTAATTGTAGTCATATCTCTTTCTCATCTGATTTATTTCTTTTTTCTTTATCAGACTAGCTAGAGATTTGGTAACGTGCTTTTATTATTTTATTTTGCTGTAGAAATTGAACTCCCAGAGTTTTTAAATTCCAGGTAAAAAAACCTACCCTTAACATCAATTTTCTTCTTAATCCCTTCTGTTACCTCTCTTATTCTTTCCTTCCACATGTCCAAAATTATCTTTCTAAGTTTTTGAGTGAAATGTTTATCTCATTTCTTTCCTTCTTGATTAAAAACTTCTTGAAAAAAAGTTGCTGTTTTATTGTCTTTCCACTTTTTCCTATGAAGACTAATTTTTCTTAAATTAAAAGAAACCTATTTTTTTGGGTTATTTACCCCATTTTAAAATAATTATAGTGGCTACCTTTACATTTATTTTTTAATGTGAAATATCTATGAATGCCCCTTTCAAGTTAAGCTGAAGAAATTAGCCCACTTTAATAACTTTCTTCTTACCACTTTCTGACTTCCCTGACTCTACCAGCACAGTATGGTTTTAGATTCTGTTTACATATTAGATTACTATTTAATAATCCATTTCTTCTTTCAAAATTAATTTACATTGTTGAGAATCTATGTATAACTACATAGTGAAACAGAATTAATATAGCTCTGCAAATACTTGGAATGCTTATGGCCCATCCTTTCCATATCATGACTTCCTGCTGTGAGAAACACACTGACTGGTCCAAACTTGGTAAGTGGACATGGAGACAAAGAGAACAGTGGAGCGAGGCCTTAATGGCGGTCTTGTAAGATCGGGTGTCTGGTGAGCAGGCACTCCTCCGGCAGCTGGTGCAAATAATTTATTCCCTAGTATGCAAGTCCCTCCTCTGGTTCCTTGTTGGCTGAGTACTACCGGGTTCACATTCTTTCCCAGATGTCGCCTAAACCAGTTATATCCATATTGGGCCTTCTCTTACCTTTGTCTTAATTTTATTGGTAGGTTTAAAACCTCTTTGTCTTCTCAAACAGGTATAGCCAGGTCCTTACCAATTTCCCACCCCACCCCCACTCTCAGCCTGAGCAGCTTCCTGGCATATTTACCACCACATGGCCCTTTGTTAATACCTTACTGTTAAAGTGTTTAAACCTGCTTGGGGGAATAAATTACATTTAGGTTTTATGCTTTTTCTAACACTGCTGTTAGGGTATTTACTAGTTATGTTAGTGAAAAGTTCATATTTTCCTTGTGTGGCATTTAATTGGAGTAGCACTTCAAGGAATTTTTTTTCCTTTAACAGGAAGGGTACATTGTTACCCTGAATTGTTACCAGTATTAGGATTTATTTATTTATTTGTTTACTATTCAATATTTGAATAACAATGTTTGCACTTGGCATTTTTTGTGTGCAATTTTTCTTCAAAATTATACACATGGGATTTACTTGTTTTGTCATATTTATATATGAGTTTTCTGGAACTTGTCTTTGTCAGGGAAATTTTTGGCAATGTTTTTACAAGGCCATTTTATTAAGTCATTAAACTTGGGGGATGGGAATCTCCAAATACTTGGGATGGTATTACATAGAAAATTAGTTTTCCACCAAATATTCTTTGTATTATTATCTGTTTAATCTATCCTTTAATGTGATTTGCACCATAATAACCTATTTTTAAGGGTTAATTAGTTCCTTGGCATTGAAGACCTAGTCTTTCTTTCAGCTCTTTTATTTGAAACAGTAGCTATTCTATCATTTCCCAAACTGCTTTAGAAAAGAATCTACAACAAAAATTGCTCCTAGTGAAGTAGAATGTTTGCACAGTAAGATGAGGAGGTTCTTGGCAGTCTGACCCATGCCCACGTCTTCTTTGGAAGATGAACCAGGATATGAAGGACACAGATTGTCATCTTTGTGTCTTTCTCCACTGATCAACCTTCTTTGATTTTATTCAGGAGAAGCTGTTATGAAAAAGAACAATGCAAATTCACAATCTAAAATAAGGCTTTGTCACCTAAAGAAGGAAGAAGGGTCAAGCTCACCAGTCAGGGGCGATGGACTCCCACATCTCCATTCCTTGACACCTCTTAATGACAGTCATCTTTATAAAATTACAACCTAAACCTCTCCAGGAATAGTGTGTGTTTAGCACAGGGGGAGGGGCCAGGAAGAGAGACCTCAATGTATTAAAAAAGGAGGGGGTGAATATGGAAAAATATGAATAAGCAAAACAATTTTGAAAAAGACTGAAGGTAAAGAAAACATATTACTTGATTGAAGATTTACTATGAAGCTACATTAACCAAAAAAAGTGGGGTTTTGATAAAAGAATAGATAGAGGAACAGAAAAAGAAATCTAGAGATAGATCTACACAAATATAGTCACCTGGTTTTTGATGAAATTTACAAAGACGATTTAATGGAAAAAGGATAACCTTGGAGGTGGGACAATTCTACATCCTTATGCAAAAAAATGAAGCACAACTCAAACCACACACCTTATATGAAAATGAAGTAAAAATAAATCATACACATAAATTTAGTGTAAAGTTACAGAACTTCTGGAAGAAATCATAGAGGAGAAAATCCATATAAACATTATGCAAAAAAATCTTGTAAAGATTATGTAAAGAGAATTTAGAACCTACACAACAGGAAAGCCAATAAAGAGATAAAGTGCTAAATTGGACATATCAAAATTTAAAAATTTTCTCTCCTAAAGAAAATGAATGTTAAGAAAATGAAAATACAAGCCTCAGATTAGGAGAAAACATTTGCAAACCAAGTTTCTGTCAAAAGATTTGTATCCTGAATATATACAGAACTCTCAAACAATACCCCACCCTGCCAACACAGAAAAGAAAACTTAACCCAATTTTTAAACTGGCCAAAACACCTAAACAGACACTTCCCCCAGGATATAAAAATAGAGATTTAGTGTATTCAAAGGTGCTCAATATCATTATTTATCAGGAAAATGCAAATTAAACCACAATGTGATACACTACAAACCTATTGGAATGGTTAAAATGTTAAAAAGCGATGATAAAATCAATGCTAGAGAGGCTGATGAGCAATGGGAATTAGTCCTGTCTGTTGCTTGAAGGAGTACAAAATGGTACAGACACTACGGAAAATGATTTGGTCGTTTGTTATCAAGTTAAATACATGCTTGCTGTGTGGCCCAGCCCCCAGGGCAGTAGTAGCTTCCACGAGCCCCTGGGCCTACTGGTCAGATACAGGTTTAGTGGCAGCTTTGAGATAATGGGAGGGAGGAAGGACAAAGTAGAATGTGGACCAAGTAGTCGGAGGCAAGCACACTGTAAGAGAAAGAATTGAAAGGGGTGCTCATGACTTGTGCTTATTTATCCAGTAGGACAGTAAAGATCTGCTATTTTGTTGACACTTTCCATTTCTCTAACTTTTGACATATAACGAGCTCAGTCTCCTCATGGCAGGACTGATTTTTTCCCCTTGGGATTCAAGAACATAAAACCAAGAGTAAGGAAAATAAGAAAAAGATGGGAAGAGAAGCCCTTTGGAGGTGTTTATGCAATAATGGAAATTTTAGTTTGGAAAAGACCTAATAATTTATTCTAGGGCTAAATAAATATGTCAGAATTTTTAAGTTAAAAGAAAATACTGATATCATAGCTCTATTATCAACCATATTTTCTTATTACCAAATTTAAACTCTTTGGTCACATTGCAGAAATAAAAGAATAGAATGAACGTTGTCAAAGTTATGTACAGATGCCATAGACCTCTTCCTGCCCACAGAGCAGTCCTTTTTTCCTTACAGAGCACGGCTGAGCACCCTCATGTATGTCTTCCTCTTTCCTGCTTAACCAAATATCTTTTTTTCTCTCTAGCTTGAACTGCCCACTCAGTTTCTGAAAACAGACAGGACTACATTGGGCTAAGTCAGTAGTGTATTTTAATTAACTACTCTTTTATTTTGAAATTAATTGTGTCAAAATATTAATTATAATAAAACAACATTTGACAGTTAAGCGTACTTTTATTGCTCAAAATACTGTTTTCCTTAGTGTTTTAGTGAACTGAGTTCAGGATTTCAAATCCATTTTTTCCTCAAGAGAATTCTTTTTGACTATGAATTCATCCTGATGGTTATAAAACATATAGGAATTATGTCACATTGAATTTATGTAATTGTGCAACTTGATACACTATTATGCCCATTTTTACATTGCCACTATCATTTTTTGAATAGTGTATCATATTATTTAAAGTATTGGCATTATATAGCACTTGTATTTGTTTAGATATGAAAAATATATTTTTGTCTTGTTTCAGCATTTTTCTTATTAATTATAAGACAGCTTAAATTAAATGTGTTTTAATAATACTTCTAGTAGATTTTTAAATCAAATTTCATTTTATGTCACTTTCAGTAAGTTCTGTCAGGTGTTATGCTTGTAATGATTAAGTGTGAATAGCCATTAAATTTATTATTTTTTTGACAATCTACTCCATTCTAGACTGACTGGAATGGAGTCATTAAGCTGACACTACCTCCATAAAGTTTTCAGAAGCATTATTTAATTTGTATAAGATATGCCTGCAATTAAATTGTAGATAATTAGAGAAAATAGAGGCCTGACAAAGAGCTAAAGATTCTATTAGTGCTTCTGGCGGCTCATCAATCCTTAACTAAAGAAAATGCTGAAAAATACCAACCTTAGAGGAGTATTGATCTCCCCAATGCTCTTTAGCCTCTCTATAAAGTTTTCTTAAATGTACAATAAATATACAAATTAAGTGAACTAGAAAAGAAAGTAATCTTTGGTTGAATAAATAAGATTGAAAGAATTTTATAGTTGCTTTCTTCCTAAGCTTTAACAGATACCAGAACTCATTTATGATGACTGAGACAACTCTCATACATTTTCACAATTCATAACTTAATTTCCATGAATTAACCAATGACTTATTTTATGTCAACTGATGATTTTCCTTTAATTTATAAAACTTTTTTAAGCCAATACATTTATTTGGATGTCTTGAGACTGTTAATTTAAGAAAGATAAATCAATGACGTCAATTATATTTACTAGAATAAAGAGTGCTTTATATAAAATATAAAGTTGCCAAACACTAAATTTTTATGTTTCAGTGGGTATTTCATCTAAAAGTATATAAAAGAATGAAGTAAAAGAGATAATTCTCCACATTTTAAAGTTCCATGTTACACTTCATGTGTTAACTAGCAGGTCAAGTAAATCACTATCTCCATCAAGATTTGAGGAGGAAGATAAGGACTGCAATATATACATTCTTCTCAGTGATACTTTGGGGAATGAAGGGAGAGGAAATAGGAGAGTAAAGATAAAGAAGTTAAATTTAAGGAAATTAGGGGAAAAAGAAAAATGAGAGAAAAGGTAGAAGGAACTTTATGACTGATTCATATCCAATCAGAAGAAGGCCAAATTCACACACAGGACGAGAAAAAGGTAGAATTCTCTTTTGGCTACAGACCTGTCTCCCTCTTCAACCCCCAGCTACTGGCATATTTATACACATAGGTATACACACACACACACACACACACACACACACACACACTTTTTTTGACTCAAGTCATCTTTGGCAGGATTTTACACATATAATACAATTCATGTGAAAATTTGTACCTATGTAACATGACAATTTATTGGGGATTAAGTTTTCCCAGGACCAGAAAAAACAACTGGAACACATTATATTCTCTTCCACTTAAAATGAGCTATATAAGATATTAACCTCAACTAGAGACAGAAATGATGGTCTATTACTTTTATATGGTAATTATTTATTTATTAATGGTATATATTCTAAAAGGGTGGAGAACTTTTAAAAAAGTGTTGTACATTTATCTCTCAGCTTAATCTAAGTGTTTTGGAAATTGGTATGTTTCATAGGAAAGAGATGAAATCATACATATTTGTACTGAATGCCTGTTTAGCTATTGATTTAGTAAGTTTATACAAAAGGCTTAGCCTCCCCATGCCTCAGTTTTCTCATCTGTAGAGATAAGAGTATTCTTTTTATATGATCGCTGTATTAAATTAGACAATGTCATTTCACAATGTAAAAGGTATAACATATTTGAATAGTGCTATTACATTAGCAATTGCAATTCTCTAAGACATACTAGCCAACAGCGCTCTCACAATTCCAGATAACTGAAAATCTGTATTATCCCATTACCAGGCTCACAGCATGATTCACTGAAACAGTTGTCTGTGTCTGTTGTCTCTTCAAGGTCGAGGGTATTTTTAATGCATCTCAGCACCATTTTTTTTGTACATTTTCTTTTTGATTTCTTGGTTGTATAGGTCATTGAGGTATAACCATTCCCTTCGTCACTTCCTAATGGGGCCTTAGTCCATTATTTATTATGAGTCAGTGTTACAGCCTTGAACTCAAATGGTGTTGATATTATTGCCACATTCCTCCAAAACATTTGTACCTTGTTGCTTGGCACTATCATCTAAGTCTAGGGAAGAGATGTGGCTGACATGTCCTCCTTTCTTTTTCCTCAAATTGCCAAAGCCAGATTTCAACTATTGGGTTCAGACAACAGGCAAAGCAGCATTCGAGTATTTTCCTGTCCATTCCTCCTGTGGAACTTTACCCTCGTTAAGGGAGTCAGTTCATGTCTCCTGCCTCTCTTCTGTAACTTCAGAGTACCTGAACTTTCTCTGTATTTTCTAGCTTCTGCTGACAGGCTTCAGCATCTCATAAACCAATGTTTTCTCATCTTCTGGCAAACCACATGTCCTGAAGTTCAGCTGGATGTGTTAACCTAAACCAAGTCTTATGTTTGATATTTCTATTTCATTATATTTTACAGTGAACTAGATAGTAGGATCATAACTTGCTCTTGTAAATGTATTATTTACAGTCAAGTATTGGCTAGCTTGAGTCAGTCCAGGTTGTGCCAGTCAGTGAGAACCAAATTTCAAGTATAGCATCTGAACTTGAGTACAGCATTATTAAAACCATTTTTGGCCCAGGACACTACAGTTTAATTCAGGGCCTTCCAAGTGAATGGTAGTGATGCTTTTGGGTTCTGGTCAAAGAAGATCAGTTTTTTCCTAATTTTATTCATTTTTCTATTATGAAACACATATATGTAAGTTTGACTTTCAATGCTATCTCTCCACTACTAATGGAGGGCTGGTGACCCCTTCCTTACCAAGAAAACATGTATTACCATAGGTTAACTATAGTATTGTGTTTGAGCAGAATATTGTCTAGGCAGCAAATGGTAAGTGTAAAGTGACAAAAAACAATTTTCTCGAAAGTGTTTCTATAATGATAGATATTGAGATAAAAATGAAAAAAAACCAGTGTATTAACTGTGTACTTCCAAATCTTTTTCAAGCAATTGTTGAATATTTGTTGGGCATTTTCTCTCTCTTTTTTTTTCTGGATTCTTGGCATTGTTTAGACATAAATTTTCGTATTTTACAATATAATATTAAATAACTGGTCATTTTAAACATTTTTAGTAATTAATACATCTCTCAAATATATTTAGCTCTAGAATACCTCAATTATTACTATTAACAGTTAACAATTAATGAGAAGGGACACAGTCAGTTGCACAGAATCCTGTTCCTTTCCATCCATGAAACCAATATTCAAATAAGTGATTAAAAGTATATTATTTAAATAATTGAATTAAAAAGTGATTTCATCAGGACAATTGTTGCCTCAAAGACATTTGTTTCCAACTTGAAACAATCCACTCAGGCATTCTAGATTGATCAAATGCCTTAAGCAATTGCCCATCTCCACTTTATTTCACTGTCCATTGCATACACTTCTAAAATTCCATTCTACACTAGTGTCATTTTATGTACTGGGTTATTTATATTAATTACTTGTGTTGATCCTGCTCTGTAGATACTTGATGAAGTTCTATTTTGCTGTACTGCTCAGATACAGAGTAATGAAATTCTTCTTCATTTAACCTCCAAATGTGTGTAAAACTTTAGAATATGAAAACCTACCATAAAACATTCCCCTTAAAATAGGGCAACAGGGAGGTATCCTGAGTTTTGGACAAGTAGGGACATTAGATCTAGAATCTCGATAGAAAAAGTGCTCATCTCGAGGTAACGTAATAGAACATTTGAGAAAATGGTTCACAAATGGTGCATCCTAAGAGGTGACAGTGAAGGTGAATAGAGAATATGCAGATGATGTGAGAATATAGGAGATATAAACAGTCTATCATGACGGAATAGGAGGCAGAAATTGACTGTCAAACAAGATTTTTTTGTTAAGACTCAAGGATGCCAAAATAAATATTGAAAGGGAGAGGGTAAAAAATGATATGAGAGGGAGGAAAATGTAGTAAATAAAAATCAGATTAGAACCTCAAATGGAAGATGCAAAAAATAAATTAAAAAAGTATAGTTCCCATAAAAGGGGAGAGAAAGAGGAGAAGGAGGAGCAGGAGGAAGAGAAAGAGGGAGAGGAGGGAGAAAAGGAGGAGAAATTGGAGAGGATAAGAAAAAAATGGGATCATTGTTATAGAAATGTGTTACATACACATCCTCTTGTAAGGATAATACTGTAGTAGGTAGAGTACTGTACCTGAACTTTCTCTGTATTCTACTGTAGTAGGTAGAGTAGACTAAATGGCCCTCAAGATGTCACATATAATTTCTGGAACGTGTGAATTTGTTAAGCTACACAGCAGAAGCGAATTTTCAGATACAATTAAATTAAGGATCTTGAGATGGGGAGGTTATACTGGATCATCTGAGTTGGCCCAACAGAATCCTCAAAGTCCTTATAAGGGAAAGAGGGAGGCAGGAGAGTCAACGTCAGAGCGACGCACCAGGAGGAGGGCGTGGCCGCTGCTCTGACCTTGCAGACGGGGAAGGAGCCGTGAGCCAAGGAATGCAGGCTGCATCTGGAAGCTGGAAAGACAAGGACAGGGATTCTCCCCTACAGTTAATTTACATTTAAGCCTGTAAATGATAAAAGCGAAATCTAATGGCGACCAGCCATAAACAGCAACTGGGCTTAAGCTATACCAGATAAATAAGTTCCTTAGTTTGCTTACATTTTTTTCTCCATGAAAGTCTTACCGTGAACTCCTAACCACTTCCAGTTTGGCACTGCTTAACTGGAATCAATTTTTGCTCAAATGAACTCTTAAAAATCTGAATATGCCTCAGTTTATCTTTTAAAGTGTAATGTTTTATTGAGCCAGTGCCCATGAGCTGTGACCTTTACAAGTGTTTCCAGTGTTTTTACTCAGTAGGTGAGATACTAAGTCCAGGGTGTCAGTGCTGGGTGTTTCCATTCCCCAGGTTAAAGGTTAGAGTGCGTTTGATTTAGTGGGTTAGTTAGGCTCTGGTAAAATAGTTTCTTTTAAGGGCAGTCCTTTGTTGAGAGAAGAGAATGTGCTGGGCACATTTCAAAATATTAATTTTTTCTCCCTTTTCCTGCTGGAAGCACAAGCAGAAAGGGTTTTTTCTGCCATCTTCATGCTGAGAACCCCATAGAGCTTCTGCTGTTAAAACTCACGAAGTGTGAGGGCTCAAGCCTGGAGGTCTTAACTCCCGACCTAGGTAGGTCACATGGGCAATTCCTCAGTACACTTGAGGTTCCTGCAGGGACTGGCTCCCTCAGTGGGTTTCTGCTCCCCACGACTTGTGATTCTCAGTACCTGTCTGACTCACCAGTTTTCAGAGCAGTGATTTGTTCTGTGAGCTCAGTTCTCTGATGCATCTAAGAGGAGTTGTTGATTTTCAGTTTGTTCAGCTTTTTACTTTTGTGAGGACAGGATTGATTATTTCTGAGCCCTTTTTCTGTTGGACCAGAAATATGCTGTGTCTTTTTGTCATAACTTTATTTGATCATCTCCCTGCTTTCCATTGGTCTTATGTATTTCTTGCTCAGTCTTAGAATAAAAAATTATCCAAGATCTCCTCTTTGTTTGAGACATTCTTTCTTTTTTTACTGAAATGTCATTGCTATACATTCTTATATTGATTTCAAATATACAACACAGCGGTTCAACAGTTACCCACATTATTAAATCCTCACTCCCCTCTAGTGCAGTCACTGTCTGTCATCATAGGAAGATGTTACAGAACCATTGGCTATATTCTCCAGGCTGTACTACTATCCTTGTGACCAACTTACATTATGATTGAGAATTTTTGTGCCCCTTTATGTCTCTCACCCTCCCCATGCATGTATCCCAACCCTTCCCCATGGTAACCACCAGTCACTTCTCAGTGTCCATGAGTCTATTGTTGTTTTGTTCATTTTGTTTTGTTTTATTTTTGCATTCCACAAATAAGTGAAATTATTTGGTACTTGTCTTTCTCCACCTGGCTTATTTCACTGAGCATAATACCCTCTAGGCCCATCCATGTTGTTACAAATGGCAGGATTTCTTTCTTTTCTTATGACTGAATAATGTTCCACTGTGTGTATGTACCACATCTTCTTTATCCATTCATCTATTGGTGGACACTTTGGTTGCTGCCATACTGTCTTAGGGTTCTTTTATTTTTGCTTCTCTTAAAATACCTATAGTCAAGTGTATAGTAGTTGGGCTAGGTCAGGAAAAATAATACCATATAAGGTTTTGCTTGATTTCTTTTTTCCTAAAAGCTTTGAGAAAATTCTTATTGAATAAATTTGACATGTAATATATAAGTTTTAAGATGCACAGTGTGTTACTTTGATGTATTTATTGTAATATGATTGCTGATGTATGAATATGTATTATTTTACATCATTACAGTGCAATGCTCTTGTCCATATTCAGTATGATGTGCATTACTTCTCTGGGGCTTATTCATTACTTGCTGCATGTTTGTATCCTTAAACACCATTGGTTTTATTTCCCACTGGCATCCCCTGGTAACCACCATTTTACTCTCTGTTTTTCACTTTTTTAGGTTTAACATTTTTAGATTCCACATGTAAGTGATATGTAGTATTCATCTTTCTCTGACTTACACCATTTAACAATGTTCTCAAGGTTCAGCCATATTTTTGCAAATGGTAGAATATCTTCTTTTCTCATGGCTGAATAATACTCCATTGTGTGTATGTACCACATCTTTTTTATACATTCAGCTGTTGATGGACAGGTAGGTTGTTTCTATATCTTGGCCATTGTGAATAATGCTGTAATAAACATGGAGTACAGATATTTTGTTGAAATTATGTTTTCATTTCCATTGGTTATATACCCAGAAGTTGAATTACTGGTAGATGCATTTTTAATTTTTTGAGGAACCTCGATGTTGCTGTCCATAATGGTTGGACCAATTTACATTCTCACCAATAGTGTATAAGTGTTCTTTTTTTACCACATTCCCACCGGCACTTGCTGTCCCTTGTCTTCTTGATAGCCAGTCTTATTATGTGTCTGGTGATAACTCACTGGTTTTGATTTACATTTACCTGCTAATTGTTGATATTGAACATCTTTTCATGTGTCTGTTGGCCAATTTAACATCATCTTGGGAAAAATGTCTAATTCTGCCCATTTAAAAAATTGGATTGTTTGCTTTTTGGTGGTGTGGTATGAGTTCTTTGTTTATTTTGGATATTAGCCCTTTATCTATATATGGTTTGCAAAAATTTTCTCCTATTCTGTAGGCTGACATATCATTTTGTTAATTATTTATTCACTGTGAAGAAGTTTTTGAGTTTGATGTGGTCCCATTTGTTGATTTTTGCTTTTGTTGTTTGTGCTTTTGACATTATGTTAAAAAAATTATTGCCAAGATTCATACTGATGAGTTTCTTCCTTACATTTTCTTCTAGGAGTCTTATGGTATCAGATCTTATTTAAGTCTTTGATCCATTTTGAGTTAATTTTTGTGAGTACTGTGAGATAGGGGTCCTGTTTCATTCTTGGAATGTGTTTTTCATTTTTCCCTTTTGTTGAAGAGACTATCCTTTTCTCATTGGGTATTCTTGGCTTCCTTGTTAAATAGTAGTTTATACGTGCTGGGATTTAATTCTGGTCTCTCTATTCAATTCCATTGGTCTATGTGTCTATTTTTGTGCCAGTACCATATTGTTTTTATTACTGTGTATTTGTTGTATAGTTTGAAATCAGTACATATTCCTTAGTGTAAAGGCATACAGTTGATTTCTGTATTTTGATTTTGTGCCCTGCCACTCTGCTGAAATTGTTCATTAATTTTAATAGTGTTTATTTTGTCTTTTTGAGATCTTCTATATGTAAGATCATATCATCAGCAAATAATGACTATTTTACTTCTTCCTTTCTGATTTGGATGTTTTATTTCTTTGTCTTACCTAATTGCTCTATGTAAGACTTCTAGTACTCTTATTAAAGAGGAGTGGTGATAGTGGGCAGCCTTGGCTTGTTTTTAGATTTTAAAGGAAATACTTCCAATTTCTCTCCATTGAATGTAATGTTACGTGTAGGTTTGTCATATATGGCCTTTATTATGTTGATGTATGTTTCTTCTCAGTTGTGTAATTTGTAGGCATATAATTATTTACAGCAGTCTAATGATATTATGTATTTCTGTAGTATCAGTTGTAATGTCTCTTCTCTTATTTCTAATTGTACTTATTGGAGTCTTCTCTTCTTTATTTTTAGTCTAGCTAAAGATTTGTCAATTTTGCTTATCATTTTGAAGAACCAGGTCAGTCTCATTTATCCTTCCTTTTGTTTTACCAGTCTCTATTTCATTTATTTCTGCTCTGATCTTTATTATTTCCTTCTTTCTACTAATTTTGGGCTTAACTTGTTCTTCTTTATCTAGTTCCTTGAGGTGTAAATTTAGGTTATGTATCTGAGATCTTTCTAATTTCTTAATATGTGTGTTTATTGCTATAAATTTCCTCTCAAAACTGCTTTTGATGTGTCATACAACATTTTCATTTGTTTCAAGATAATTTCTAATTTCCCATTTGAGTTCTTCTTTGATCCGATGGTTGTTTAAAAGTGTGTTGTTTGATTTCCACATATTTGTACATTTCCTCATTTTCTTTTGATTTCTAGTTTCATACCATTGTGGTCAGAGAAGATGGTATGAGTCAGTCTTAAATTTCTTAAGATTTATATTTTGGGCTATCATATCTTCTATACTGGAGAATGGTCCATGTGCACTTGAAAAAAATGTATATTTTGATATTGGTGTATGGAATTGTTTGTATATGTCTATTAAACCCTTTTGTTCTAAAGTATGGCTAAGCACCAACATTTCCTTGTTGATTTTCTGTTAGGGTGCTGTATCAATCAGCAATAGTCGTGTATTGAAATCTCCTACAATTATTGTATTGTTGTGTATTTCTCCATTAAAATATTTATTATTTGCTTAATATATTTTGGCGCTTAATTGTTGGGAGCATATATATTTATAATTGTTATATCTTCTTGATGTAATGACCCATATATCATTATGTAATGAACTTCTTTCCCTTATTACCCTTTTTGGCTTGAAATCTTTTTTTCTTAGATAAGTACAGCTTTGCCTGCCTTCTTTAGGGTTCTGTTTGCTTGGATGTCATCTTCCATTCTTTTATGTTGAGACTTTGTGTGTCTCAGAGCTGAGATGAGTCTCTTATAGGCAGCACATAGTTGGGTCTTGTTTTTTTTAAATCCATTCCACTTTGCGCTTTTGGATTGGTGAGTTCAATGAATTTACATTTGGAGTGATTATTGATATATAAAGATTTACTATTGCTGTTTAATTTTTTGACTTCTGGTTATTTTGTCTCTCCATTGTTTCTTTTTCCTTTTTTGTCTACCTTTGTAAGTTGGTGATTTTCTACTGTGATTTTCTCAGTGTCCTCCTTTTTATATTTCATGTCTCTATCCTAGATATTTGCTTTGCAGTTACCTTGAGGTTTACAGAAACATTTTATAGATAAAATAGTAATTTTCCTGATGATAGCAATTTATCTTCATTTACTTTAAAGTTTCCGTTCTTTATATTTTTAATGTCACAAATTATCTTTTTATGCTGTGATTTTATCTAAAGAATAACTTATGGATAAAGTATCTTGGCTGGAAGTTTTTATATTTAGTATTTTGAATAGGTCACTTCACTCTTTTCAGGCTTATGGAATGTCTGCTGAGAATTCTGCTGACAATCTAATGGGGATTTCCTTTGTAGGTTACTGTTGCTTTTTATTCCATGGCTGGCTTTAAATTCCTTTTTTTCTTATCATGACTTTTGACAGTTTTAATATGCTATATTTTGGAGAAGGTCTTTTTGCACTGAGTTAATAAGGTGTTGTATTAGCATCATGGACTTTATATCCATTTCCTTCTCCAGGTATGAGAAGTTCTCAGCTATTGTTTCTTTAAATAAAATCCCTACGCCTCTTCCCCTTTCTTCTCCTTCTGGAATACCTATTATTTTTAAGTTGGCTTTTCTAATGCAGTCTGATAGCTCCTACAGAGATTTTTAACTATATGTTAAATCTTAGTTTTTTTCTCCTCTTCCACCTGGATCATTTCTAGATTCCTATATTCCAGCATGCTCATTCTCTCTTCCTCCTGATCTCCTCTTTCCAGTGCATTTTATTTCATCTTCATCTCATTTATTGAGTTCTCTGGCTGCAGAATTTCTATTTGATCATTTTTAGAATTTTAATTGCTTTGGGAAAGTACTTCTTCTGTGCATTAATTTTATTCCTGATGTCATTGTATTGCCATTCTGAGTTTTCCTTTGTCTTGTTAAATTTCTTCATAACAGCTATTTTGAATTCTCTATCAGTTAGAGCTTAATATTCCATACCTTGTGTTGGCTGCTGGAAAATAGTTATTTTCTTTTTGTGATGCCATATTACTGCTTTTCCGTTTCATGATGTTTGATTAAAAGTGCCTCTGCTGTTGCATTTGAAGTAGTGAACCTTTCCTATTTAGGAAAGGCTTTGTTTACATTGATTCTAACAGTTCAACAGGGTTGGTAACTAGGAGCCTTCCTTTTGTTCTTCAGAAGGTGGCACTGTAGCACACATTTTTGGTTTCCTACTCGTTATGTCACCTACTCCTCTGCCAGAAAGGGGGTAGAAATAAACTTCACCCGGTCCCTTCATTATAGATTTAGTTTCAAAGACTACTACACGCAGATCTCATTTTGGACTGATAAACTCATACCATCAGAAGCAGCAGTCTGGGGGTAAGTGGAGCTAAGTCCAGGTCTTCCAAATAATCTTTACTGCAGTCTCTGCTGGTAGCTGATATATGTTATATGATGATGCAGTTGCTTATTCAAGCTCAGAGAATAACCACAGAGTTGATGAGAACCTTAGTTAATCAAATAAAAGTCAAAGTTGAGTAATGAATAACCAGCAAGAATAAAGTATGGACAAAAAACAAATGACAACATGATGTCCAAACACACCACTAAGCATAATGACAGGAATTTATTAAATTTCCCTATTATGAAGGACCTTAATTTTATAAGACTACACAGAAGAACATAGATTCGCTTGGGGAATAGAATGCTTTTTTTAAACATGACAAAGCTCAGAAGTCATAAGAAAATGAACATTTATTTATTTATTTATTTATTAATTTTCAGCAACGGGTGGCCTTTTCATTTTTTTTTTTGAGAGGGCATCTCCCATATTTATTGATCAAATGGTTGTTAACAACAATAAAATTCTGTATAGGGGACTCAATGCACAGTCATTAATCAACCCCAAGCCTATATCTCAACAGTCTCCAATCTTCTGAAGCATAACAAACAAATTCTTTCATGGTGAACAAGGTCTTACATACTGAAAAAGTTCTTACATGGTGAAGAGTGCAAAGGACAGTCCTATCACAGAAACTTTCGGTTTTGATCACGCATCATGAACTATAAACAATCAAGTCAGATATGATTATTCAAAAATGAACATTTTTTATAGGAAAAAGATATCACTAACAAATCAAAAAGTTGTGATGGCATAGAGTAAATTATTTACAGCTTATTTTAGGCATGGTTAACATTCAGAATATATTAAGAACTTCTGTGGATCAGTAAGACAAAACAAAAGACAATGTTATGGTATATAAATAAAATTCAAAGCATAGAATTAGAAATACAAGTGGCAATATTTACATTAATAAATGTTCAGTCTGATAAGACATTTAGGTTTCTATTTTTTAAGAAAAATATCATGCACAGATAGATACTCAAGAGGAGGCATAAATTGGAATATATTTGAAGAATTTATTATAAAAGTGAAAAGTTGAATAACATAAATAATGATAGGAAATTTTTAAATCAAGTTTTAGTATACCTATTTTGTGAAGAGTGACACATTTAGTAGTTCTAACATGAAAAGATACTACACATACTTCTAACTGGAAAAAAGTTCAAGAAAACAGATTTTAAAAACATATTAGGCACAGATATATGTAAATATATAGTGAAGAAATACATAGCAAAGAAGGGATATAAAAGTAATACATTAAAATTTCCCAGTGGCAATTACTTAATGGAAGAGAAGTAATGTTTTTGGATATTTAAAGGAGATCTTTATATTTTTCTGTATATGTTTTTATATTTTTAATCTTCTACAAACTAATTAATAATGATTTTGTGTAACACTGCAAAATTCATAAATTAAAAACTAACCATAAACAATGAACATCGGAGAAAAATAAAAGAAATGAAATTCTTTAACACTACTTTAAGCCCTTAACAAATTAAACAGGCAATAAAAACAGGCAAACTTCAGTGAATAATAGAATTAATAAGAAGGAGGATGGAGTGGGTGGGGAAAATGAGGAAGCAAAGCATGGAGAAACAAGGGAAAAGAGAGTGACTAGGAACATAGGACAAGCAATCAGATGGCATGGACACAAATACATCATGTCACTTACTATCTGTGTAACCCTGGGTAAGTCACTGGCCATGTTCATACCTCAGTTTTCTGATCTTTTGAAAAGAAACAATAAAATACAGCTGTTTCATGTACATCTGAAACAATATAATATTGTGTATCAATACTATTTCATAAAAAAGTAGTAATAAATTGTTATGAAGATGAAATGAAATGTGATGTTCTTCATCTGAAAAATAGTAAGTCTATAGTATATAATATATTGCATATAGTGTATAAGTAATATCTATTTTGTATCTATGTCTGTCTATCCAAATATATATTATAGAAAACCTTATAAGTTCTTTTATTGATATAATTTTACTTATGTTTATTTTTGTTTTACAAATTTGTGTTCTATTTTAACGGGCATTAAATAGGCATATCTTTCTTGATGTCTTAAAAAATATACTTATTCTGCAGTCATAATGTTCCATAAAATTAATTTCATTTGAAATGCATTCCTGTTTCAATTAGTACTATGTTGAATAAATGTGGAGAGAATGGGCATCCCGGTCTTGTTCCTGATATTAGGTGAAAAGCTTTCAGCTTCTTGCTGTTAAGTATGATGGTGGCTGTGGGTTTATCATATATGGCCTTTATTATGTTGAGTTACTTGCCCTCTATATCCATTTTGTTGAGAGTTTTTATTATGAATGGATGTTGAATTTTGTCAAATGCTTTTTCAGCATCTATGGAGATGATCATGTGGTTTTTGTCCTTCTTTTTGTTGATGTGGTGGATGATGTTGGATTTTTGAATGTTGTACCATCCTTGCATCCCTGAGCTGAATCCCACTTGATCATGGTGTATGCTTCTCTTGATGTGTTTTTGAATTGGGTTTGCTAATATTTTGTTGAGTATTTTTGGATCTATGTTCATGAGGGATATTGGTTTGTAATTGTCTTTTTTGGTGGGGTCTTGGCCTGGTTTTGATATTAGAGTGATGCTGGCTTCATAGAATGAGTTTGGGAATATTCCCTCCTCTTCTATGTTTTGGAAAACTTTAAGGAGAATGGGTATTATGTCTTCTTTAAATGTCTGATAAAATTCAGCACTGAATCTATCTGGTCTGTCAGTTTTGTTCTTGGGTAGTTTTTTGATTACTGATTCAATTTCATTGCTGGTAATTGGTCTGGTTAGATTTTGTGTTTCTTCCTTGGTAAATCTTGGAAGGTTGTATTTTTCTAGAAAGTTTTCCATTTCTTCCAGGTTATCCAGTTTTGTTAGCATGTATATTTTCTTAGTAGTCTCTAATACTTCTTTGTATTTCTGTGGGGTCCATTGTGACTTTTCCTTTCTCATTTCTGATTCTGTTTATGTGTGTAGGTTCTTTTATTCTCTTAATAAGTCTGGCTAGGGGCTTATCTATTTTGTTTATTTTCTCAAAAAACAGCTCTTGGTTTCATTGATTTTTTTCTATTGTTTTATTCTTCTCAATTTTATTTATTTCTTCTCTGATCTTTATTATGTACCTCCTTCTGCTGACTTTCAGCCTCATTTTTTCTTCTTTTTCCAGTTTCAATAATTGGGACTTTAGACTATTCATTTGGAATTATTCTTCCCTCTTTAAATAGGCCTGGATTGCTATATACTTTCCTCTTAGAATTCCCACACAAGTTGGGGTGTTGTGTTGTTGTTTTCATTTGTCTCCATATATTGCTTGATCTCTTTTAATTTGGTCATTGATTCATTGATTATTTAGGAGCATGTTGTTAGCCTCTGTGTGTTTGTGGGCCTTTTTGTTTGCTTTATACAATTTATTTCTAGTTTTATACCTTTGTGATCTGAGAAGTTGTTTGGTAGAATTTTAGTCTTTCTTAATTTACTGAGGCTCTTTTTGTGGCTTAATATGTGATCTATTCTGGAAAATGTTCCATGTGCACTTGAGAAGAATGTGTTTCCTGCTGCTTTTGTGTGTAGAGTTTTGTAGATGTCTGTTAGGCCCATCTGTTCTAGTGTGTTGTTCAGTGCCTCTGTGTCCTTACTTATTTTCTGTGTGGTTGATCTGTCTTTTGGAGTGAGTTGTGTGTTGAAGTCTTCTAAAATGAATGCGTTGCATTCTATTTCTATTTCCTCCTTTAATTCTGTTAGTATTTGTTTCACATATGTTGGTGCTCCTGTGTTGGGTGACTAGATATTTATAATGGTTATATCCTCTTGTTGGACTGACCCCTCTATCATTATGTAATGTCCTTCTTTATCTCTTGTTACTTTCTTTGTTTTGAAGTCTATTTTGTCTGATACAAGTACTGCAACTCCTGCTTTTTTCTTCCTATTAGTTGCTTGAAATATCTTTTTCCATCCCTTGATTTTTAATATGTGTATATCTTTGGGTTTGAGCTGAGTCTCTTGTAAGCAGCATATAGATGGGTATTGCTTTTTTTTATCTATTCTATTACTCTGTGTCTTTTGATTGGTGCATGCAGTCCATTAACATTTAGGGTGATTATCAATAGAGATATACCTCTTGCCATTGCAGGCTTACCAAAGGTTCAAGGGTAGCTTCTTTACTATCTAACCATCTAACTTTAACTCAGTTATCATGCTATTATAAACAGTCTGATGATTCTTTTTCTCTCCCTTCTTATTCTTCCTCCTCCATGCTTTATATGTTAGGTGTTTTATTCTGTACTCTTTTGTCTTTCCTTTGACTGCTTTTGTGGATAGTTGATTTTATTTTTTGCCTTTAGTTAGTATTTTTCTTTGCTGTGATTTTATTTTCTCTGGTGACATCTATTTAGCCTTAGGAGTACTTCCATCTAGAGCAGTCTCTTTAAAATATCCTGTAGAGGTGGTTTGTGGGAGGTAAATTCCCTCAACTTTTGCTTATCTGGAAATTATTTAATCCCTTCTTCGAATTTAAATGATATTCTTGCTGAATACAGTATTCTTCTTTCAAGGCCCTTCTGTTTCATTGCATTAAATATATCGTGTCATTCTCTTCTGGCCTGTAAGGTTTCTGTTGAGAAGTCTGATAATAGCCTGATGTGTTTTCCTTTGTAGGTGACCTTTTTTCTCTCTCTGGCTGCCTTTAATACCCGGTCCTTGTCTTTGATCTTTGCCACTTTAATTATTTTATGTCTTGGTGGTGTGTTCCTTGGGTTCCTTGTGTTGGAAGATCTGTGGACTTCCATGGCCTGAGAGACTATTTTCTTCCCCAGCTTGAGGAAGTTTTCAGCAATTATTTCTTCAAAGACACTTTTATCCCTTTTTCTCTCTCTTCTTCTGGTACCCCTATAAGGCAAACATTGTTCCATTTGGATTGGTCACACAGTTCTCTTAATGCTCTTTCATTCCTAGAGATCTTTTTGTCTCTCTCTGCCTCAGCTTCTTTGTATTCCTGTCTCTGATTTATATTCCATTAACAGTCTCTTCCACCTCATCCAGTCTGCTCTTAAATCCTTCCATTGTTTGTTTTATTTCTGTTATCTCCCTCTTGAATGTATCCCTTAGCTCTTGAATAATTCTGTGTAGCTCCATCAGCATGGTTATGACTTTTATTTTGAATTCTTTTTCAGGAAGTTTGGTGATTTCATTCTTACCATGCCCTCTTTCTGATGTTTGAGGGAGTTTGGACTGAACAAGGTTCTTCTGCCTTGGCAATGGGAGTGGTCACCAACGAGTGGAGCTGGGAGAACAAAGTCCCTTCTTTCCAGGCACCTTGCTTGTCTCCACTGTTTGTGGTGATTAAACATACACAGGGAGTAGCTTCTGGGTTAGTCGCCTAGGCTGCTATGGACCAGCAGCCCTCAGGATGGCCTAGGGCACTGGCGGGATTTGCAGGTGAGTGGTGTGTGTTTTGCCTCAAGAACAAAGCCTCTTCATGCCTCCCAGACTGTGTCTGTGTCCACTGTCTGTGCCAGTCAACTGCATGCAGGATGTCCCCTCAAGGTCTGGGCTGGTTAGCCCCATGCAGGGCGAAGCCTCTGTGTTAAGCTGTGTGGTAGCTGTAGGCAGGGCTGCTCTCTGGCTGGTCTTCAGCAATGGCAGTAACAGCCGGCTTGCTCTCCAGTGCTGGCAGGGAGGAAGGAACGGCAGGCTGCCTATTGCTGTGAGGGGCCTTGGAGCTGCTTTGGTACCCAGGGTGATAGGGTGCTTGAATTTCCTTAAAGTTCCCAGCCTGCTGGGCTGAGTGTGCCAGGATGATTTTGTCCACCTTTTAAACCTGTGTCCCTTTAAGACTTTTAAAGCGCGTGCTTTTCTTTTGTCCCAGGGCAGCCGGCTGTGGGAACTTGTTTGCAGTCTTGGTCTCAGATTTTACTTTTCCACTCTTCTAATATCCAGAGAACCATACAATGTGTATCTGTGCTCCTGGGACAGATTATTAGGGCTGGTTAGTTAGCAGTTCTGTGCTTCCACTCCCTCCCCACTCTGATTCTTTTCCTCTTATTGGTGAGCTGGGCTGTGGGGAGGGCTTGGTTCCCGCTGGGTCACGGCTCTGCACCTTACCCTTTTCTGTGAGATGTTGGGTTCTCACAGATGTAGCCTGGCTGTTGTGCTGTATCTCCTAGTCTCTCTTTTAGGAATAGTTGTATTTACTGTATTTTCAAAATACATGGTTTTTGGAGGAGATTTCTGCCACTGTACTCATCCCTCCATCTTTGGGTGGAGTCCTACATGGTATATTATTCTGGTTTTCCTCTTAGACTTTTGGTCAGGGTTTCTTGTCACCTCTACACATTATTTTGGTTTATCTATCTTCTAAATGCCAAGTTACTTTGCACTAAGTCTTGTGCTATATTTTTTCATTCTCACAGCATCATTGGTAAGTGGTTATGAGTCCCAAATTTTATGCAGAATGCAACTTTTTGAATTTAGACAGTCACAGGTTTTATGACCTTTGTTTGGCAAGTGGCCTAATTTTTCTGTCTCAGATTCATCACCTATAAAATGGAGTTAATAACATTATTTAGTTTAAAGGGTGTTTTGAGAATTGAGATAGCAATGTAAAGCTCTTAGTACAGTGGCTTAATTCTCAATAAATCTTAGCAAGTATTTTTAATATTTTGTGTCATACATGTGCCAATAACTTCCAGATTTATAACTCCTGCCTAAATTCCTCTTGAAATTTTGAATCTTTTTTCTCACTCCTAACTTGATATATCCTATTGGCTGTGTATGTAACATGTTCTTCAATCATAAGGTGTTCAGAATTGAACTCCTGATATCTCACTCACCTGCTTCCCTTTCACATTTTTATATTTTAGTGAAAGGTAGTCAGTATTAAAATCCAATAAAAAGACATTATTCACATTTTTCTTTTTCTTCAGCCCTAGTTCAGTCTATCACTTAGTAATACCAGTTCTGTTTAATTGTTTTAATGAGGTCATTCCTGTTCTTACACCTACATCTACAACGAAATCTACATCTCCTGCTTTGATAACTTTAACAATGGACTCATTTGCCTCCC
This sequence comes from Manis javanica, assembly GCF_040802235.1. Lineage (NCBI taxonomy): Eukaryota > Metazoa > Chordata > Mammalia > Pholidota > Manidae > Manis > Manis javanica. The sequence goes on along the minus strand of NC_133161.1, from coordinate 105,393,524 downwards.
ACCTCTAGTTCATTCTCTACACAGCAGGTAGAGTGATTACTTGTAAGTTAATGAGTAGAAATGAAAGGTGACATATACATGGGTTTAACATATAATATTTTAGAAGTTATTTCATTGTTTTTGAAACTCCAATGCCAATAGGCAGAGTTTTCAATGTACAGAACTTACCCAAATATCATATCCACACAGACTTTTCATTAGTTTGGATGAAACAGGCTGAGATTAAAAAAATAGTATTTTCAAATTAATAAATAGCAAGTACATCAGGCCATTTAGAAACATGCTGGATACAATGGAAAACAAATATATGGAAATTATATGGGGAAACTCATATGCAAAAATAAAGAAATGATATGATGAAATGATAAATGAGTCATAATAGCCATAAGAGATGTTTTAGGGATATAAATACAGTATTATGTAGAAGGGAATCAAACTGAGGAAATAAGAGAAAAAAATCACAAAGTCAAAGAAAGAGAATGATTTCAAAATTAAAAATCTTCACCAATGAGGATTAGTGAGTTTAAAGATTCCCATACCTAAACAAACATTTGTGAGGGGTGGGAAGAGAAGTTGATGAGGAAATTATCTTTCAAAATGTTTGCCTCATCTGAAATAGTAAGTAATGGATAAATATGAGATATATTACGTGATAATGTACTTTAAAAAATATGTCACAGTAAGAATTTTTCCGGGAAAAAATAAATATTCATGAAGAAACTGATCTATTTTGAAATCTTAGTGGTGATAATGACACCAAAGACTTGACTACAAGGTATTCATGCAACATTACAGAAATATTAACAGAATTTTAAAATCTATAACATATTGTTCCAGAATGATAAGCATGATCATATTATAATGGAGAAAAGATAATAGAATGTAATAAGTAAATAGTTTTGGAAGGCTAAATTTAAAAATATGCACTTGAAAAATGCTAGAAACCTATCCTTAATTATGGATAATAGGATTATGAACAATACTATTATAAATGAAACTTTTATGTGTGTTTTCATTCTATTTCCAGATTCCTCACAGTCACTTTTATGACTACATCTAAAGGTTGAACATATGTATGTGTGTTTATTGAAGTGTGTAAAATTAAAATAGCACTGTTCCCTGTGTAAATGTGCTCAGTTATGCAATAAATAAAAAATATAGCCTAGAACTCATTTCCTTCCCTTCTATGGCTTAATGGGAAAGGAACTAAAGAGGAAAGGATTGAATTTTCTTCCTACTCTAACATATGGATGCTCATTTGCAGAACAATGATGTGTTCTGAATAGACATAAGACAATTTCAGTAAATGAAAAAAGATTGGTGCGCATTTTTAGTTTTTTCTTTTCTATATCTAATTAGAATGGTACTTATCTGATGGGCAAACAATTGATGTCTGGATATAATTATAGAGTACCCATGAATACTTGATTTAGTCTTCTTGGTAAAATTTTGAAGAAAAATAAGGCTATAATGTCATTAACTACATAGAACAGTGCAGTCATCATTTCCTATTTTCAAAAGAGTGAGGCTGACCCATAATAATAGCACCAGGAAAATAAAGCCTCAGAGTGAACTAGGGCTTGAAGAAAAAAATTAAGGGAGATAAAATCTCCTTTTAGTTTTAATCTACATAAGAATTGCTAATGCCATACAAAAACAACAAGCATGGTATTAAATTCGTATTTTGTTTATTTCTTTGTAAGTCACAATAAATTTAAAATTTAAAAAGTGTGGAACTATTTTCCTGTCTGCCATATAGAGTTTAGAAGTCACCATTTTGTCCTACAAAGTAAAAAGCTGGACAAACAAGATATTGGTACTTCTTTGATCCTTAAGAGAAGTAAGGACATGAGGCAAATTGCTGCTCCCCAAATTGAAGACAGGCACACAAGTTACTGGAGCAGAAACCCACAAGCAAGAATTTCCACAGGAACTAGTGCCAGGGTAGGAAAACCTAAACATTTATTGACAAATTTCTAGAGGCTCAATGTGGAAAAGCCTGAGAGTTAAAATCTCTGTGGTACCCATTCTTTAGTAAGTGCATATCCGGGAGCTGAAACAAGTTCTCACAGGGAAGATCAGAAAAATACTGTAGTACTTCTGGCAGGGAGAGGAAAAGGAACTATTTGAAATAAACCAGAGTATTCGAAATACACCAGAGCATTCTGTTCTAATAAGGTCTGCACTCAGGAGAAACTATTTAACCAGAGCCTCATCTAATAGGGTTTTATCAAAATTTAACTGACCCCCTGGGAGAAAGGAAATACTCAATTCAAACCCACCATAACCATCCTGTCCTACCTAATGAGGTAATAATCTGAGAAGCACTTATGAAGTGCACAGTCCAGAGACACAGGACCACTAAAAGATGACACCAAATCATAGAATATAGAAAACTTCCCTCCCACCCCACAAGCCTTCCCACTACATTACTAGAGGTTCTTTTTCAGCAGTCCTTTTATGTATTACACCATGTCTGGACATTAAGAAAAAATTACAAGGCACACTAAAAAAGCAAAAAACATAGTTTGAAGAGACAGAGAAAGCATCAGAACCAGACTCAGGTATGGCAGTGATGCTAAAATGATCAGATTGGGAATATAAAACAACTCTGACTAATGCAATAAGGGCTCTAATGAGTAAAGTAGATAGCATGCAAGAACAGATGGACGATGTAAATGTCCTGATGGAAAACCCTGAGAGAACCAAAAAGAAATGCTGGAGATTATAAAAAGGAAAAAACTCCACTGTGACAGAAATTGAATGCCTTTGATGGGTGTGTTAGTAGACAGGATTTAGCTGAAGAAAGAAGAGCTGAGCTTGAGGATAGCTCAATAGAAAATCCAAAACAAAAAGAAAAAGAGAAAAGAACACTTAAAAAAATAGAACAGAATATCCAAGAACTGTGAGACAATTATAAAAGATGTAGCATACATGTAATGGGAACAGTAGACGCAGAAAGAGAGAAATTTTTGAAATTATGATAGCTGAGAATCTCTCCCAACTGAATATACAACAGCAAATAACGGATCCACAAAACTCAGAGAAAATCAAGTAAGGACTTGTTGCTATCCTGCCTGTCTTGGGGAACTGATGGAAATTGGCAAACTACATACTCCTGGGGCTGCTAAGAGCAAAGATAATAGCTTGGATGAACACAGTGGTTTGAGACACACCCAGGATTTGACAGGGATGATTGATGAATGTCTTCTCATGTATGAAGCCAGCTTGTGAAGATTGGAAAAAAGAACTGTTTTATCTAATGCACAAACACCAACACAGAGAATTAAGGAAAATGATGAAACAGGATACTATGTTCCAAATAAAACAAGATAAATTTCTAGAAACCAACCCTAATGAAATGGAGATATATTATTACCCTATAAAGATTTCAAAATAATTTTCATAAAGGTGTTCCTTGAGATCAGGAGAGAAAGGAATGAAAAAAATGAGAATTCCAACAGAGACAAAAAAAAAGTACAAAGCAGAAATCATAGAACTAAAGAAAATAGTGATGGAACTGAAAGTTTCAGTAAAGCATTTCAATAGCAGACTAGATCAATAGAGAAAAGGATCTGCAAACATGAAGTCAGGTTACTGGAAATCATCCAGTCAAAAGAGCATTAGAAGGAATGAAAAGAGTAAAGATCATTTAAGGGACTTATGAGACATCACTGAATACAACAACATGTGCATTATGGGAGTCTCAGAGGGAGAAGAGAGAGAGAAAGGGACAGAAAACTTATTCAAAGAAATAATCATTGAAAATTTCCTCAATCTGGGTGAGAAAATAGACCTCCAGATCCAGGAAGGTTAAAGAACACAAAAATGAATACAGAAGGACTCACAGTGAGCCACATTAAAATGAAATTGTCAGGATTCAAAGGAAAAGAAAGAATTTTGAAAGCAGCAAGAGAGAAGCAGACAAGAAAAGATTCTTATGGAATCCCCATAAGACTATTAGTAGATTTCAGCAGAAATTTTGCAAGGCAGAAAGGGAGTGGACTAATACATTCAAAGTGTTGATGGAAAAATACTGACAACCAAAAATTCTATACCTGGGAAAACTGTCCTTCAAATATCAAGGAGAGATAAAGACTTTCTCAGACAAACAAAAGCTAAGGATTTCATCACTACTAGACCATCTTTCAAGAAATGCTAAAGGGAGTTATTCAAGTTGAAACAAAAGGATGTTAAGTAGCAACATGATAGTGCAAGTTTGAAACTCATTGGTAAAGGTAAATGCATAGACAGATACAGAATACTGTTACCATAGTAGTGAGTAAATCACCTTTAATTTAAGTGCAAATGTTAAAAGACATAAGTATTAAAGTATCATAACTAAGATTACATTAATCAATACATTCTATAAATAGATGTAAGTTGTGATATCAAAAATATAATATGGAGTGAGAAAGGCAAAAGTGTAGAGTTTTTATATGGAAGTGAAGTTCTTAGCATAAATTAGATGGTTATAGCTATAAGATATTTTATATAAACCTTAGGGTAATCATGAAGAAAATACCTATCAAAGTTTGATAAAAGAAAACCAGAAGAGAATCAATTGCTTTCATTACAAAGACAACAATAACAATAACAAAATACACAAGAAGACAGCAAGATTTTAAAAGAGGGTAAAAAAGCTATGATTAATAGAAAATATTTAACAAAATGGCCCATAGTACATCCTCTATAAGTAATTACTTTAAATGGATGTGGGTTATACTTCCCAATCAAAAGGCATAGAGTGACTGAATGAACAAGATCTAACTGTATGCTGCCTGTAAGAAACTCATTTTAGACTTGAGGTCACACATAGATGGACAGTGAAAGGATTGAAAAATGCAAATGGTCATCAAAATAAAGCAGAGGTGATTATATTTATACAAGGCAAATAGACTAAGTTAAAAATTCTGTCTAGAGACAAAGAAGATCATTATAGGTAAAAGATTCATTTGATAGGAAGATACAACAATTGTAAATATATATGCTTCCTACATCAAAGTTCCTAATCATATAAAGAAAACATTGATGATCTAAAGGGAGATGTTGACAGTAATACAATGGTAGGGGGAAACTTTAAAACCCCACTTACAATAATGGACAAATGAGACAGAAAACCAAAAGAAAACAGCAGACTTGAACTGCATTTTATAATGCAGTTATAAATAATAAAGTGCATTATTAACTTTATAATCCACTTCCAAATTCATTTTATGAGGTCAGCATCACCCTGATACCAAATCAGACAATGATACCACAGGAAAGAAAAAGAAAAACTTCATGCCAATGTCCCTGATGTACATAGATGCAAAAATCCTCAATAAAATACTAGAGAAGTGCATTCAACAGCACATTGGAGGACTTATACATGATGACCAAGTCGGATTTATTCCTGGGTTGCAAGGATGTTTCAACATGTGCACATCAATCAGTGTCATACTCCACATTAAAAGAATGAAGAATAAAAAGTACATGATCATTTCAATAGATGCAGAAAAAGCATTTGTCAAAATTTAACATGCACTTATGATAAAAAACATAACAAAATAGATATAGAAAGAACTCACTTCACTATAATAAAGGCCAAATATGAAAAGTATGGCTATTATTATAATTAGGAAAAACTGAAAACTTTTCCATTGACATCCACTACAAGGTAAGGATGCCCACCCTTTCCACTTCTACTCAGCATATTGCCAGAGATCTTAGCCAGAAAGACCTGACAGGAAAAGAAATAAAAGGAATTCAGATCAGAAAGGAAGAACTTAAATGATGTTTGCTGTTGATATGATTACATATGTAGATAGCTCTAAAGACTCAAAAACAGACAAAAAACTGTTAAGAATTAATAAGTCAATTCAGTGAAGTAGGATACAAAATGAACATGTAAAAATTGATGAAATTTATCTACAGCAATTATAAAAATATCCAAAAAGAAACTGAGAACCAATTCCATTTACTATTGCAACGAAAACCATGAAATACTTGGAAAAAAATTTAACTAAGGAGGTGAAAAACTCTTACAGTGAAAACTATAAAACATTGATGAAGTAAACTAAAACCATAGGTAAATGGAAAGACATTCTATGTTCATGGACTGGCAGAATTCATGTTTAAATATCTTACTACCCAAAATGATTTACCTATTTAATGCAATTCCTATCAAAATCTCAATGGCATTTTTTGCAAAACCAGAAAAAAAACCCTTTGAATTCTTATGGAATCACATAAAACCGTAACTAGCCAAACCAATCTTGGACAAGTAGAAAGCAGGAGGTATCACATGTCCTGATGTACAAATATTCGATGGGAGTTGACTGACCAAGTTGGTAACATAGATTGTTCTTGACTTTGCTCCTCCTCACAAGAACAACAAACAATTACTCAAGAACAAAACACCACTGAGAGAATCTGTAATGCAGTGGTGAGGCTGAATCACCTTCTGCACCTTAGAGACTAGGACAGGCTGCATTTGAAGGGCTGCGTGTTAACTACACTGTCCTTCCCTCAGGCCAGTGCAGCTTGGCCCACCTGGAGAGTCTCCCCTGAGCTTCCCATTCCTCCAGTTGGAAAAGAGAACCCAGTGGGGTACAGCCAGCCCCCCAGCACTGTGGAATCCCCTACTCTTGAACTTGCCCCATGGGTATTGCAGGTGTATCTGCAGGGGCTCAACCACTGGGAATCTGACTCTCATGAAGTGACAAAGAAGGGGACAGGTGCTTGTAACAGTCACCACAGGGATCTTGGCAGCCTGAGTTCATATGTGCAGTGCCCAAGTAGTAATCCCAATGAATGGCTTTGCATCTGCTGAACCATGTCAGGGACACACTCTGGCCAGGGAACATGGCAGGTACTTACTCATCTGTTTGATTTAGATCCTCAAACAAGGAATTTTGCTGGCTCGACAGCTGGTTTGCCGGTGCCTCTGCACAGAGCTGAATCATAACACCGCTGCTCTGGACAGTATTGTCCAGCCCCATCTGACAACTTCTCCTGAAGGCACTGTGGCCCAGTGGCGATTGAGCTGAGAGGAGGGCAGGAAGACCTGATGGTCTCCAGAGCAAAGCCAGTACTGGGTGTGGAATGCGACCATGACACAAACAGGCGGAGGGGGGTGAGTTTATAGCCAAGGCTGAGAGTAGCTTCCAGCCCTTCGCAGCTGGAGAGCTTGCTTGGGAATTTGAGAGTAGCCGGGAGCAGCGCCCCCCTCATGTCCAGGCAGGGTTGGTGAGACAGCCCCCCATGCTGTGAGGAGTGTTTTCAGGCCCCATCTAATCAGAAGGGCTGGAGGCAACCCCTGGAAGCTGTGCATGACAGTGGCGCCTGAGGAAAGACGGTGGCCTTGTTTGGTCAGGAAACTTGGGGTGGTTGGCTTGAGTTAAGACAACAAAGAGCTTTACTGGCTTTTGAGCTACTTCTCCCAATGCACCTGCCTGGCCTGGGAATCTAATCCATAGCCCTGCTCAGTGCTGACCATGGTCTTCAGCCTGTCTGACCTGGGGACCTGGCGGGAAGCTGCACAGCCCATGTAACAGCCCCGCACACAGGGGCACCTGAGCAGGGAGATTTCACTTACGTGTTGGAGCTGAAATAGTCAGACTCGTAGAGGAGACAGTACAATGGTGGATAACATGGGTGGGGTGGAGAAGGAAAAGAGGAGATTTTGGAAAAAGGACAGAAAGCTTCAGTTATGCCAGGTGGATAAGTTCTGGAGATCAAATGTCCAGCACATTGACTATAATTAACAATACTGTATCATATACTTGAAACTTGCCAAGAGGGTAGAACTTAAACTTTCTCACCACACACACACACAGACATGAAAATAATAGTAAATAAATGTGGTGATAAATATGCTAATTAGCTACATCATGGCTATCATTTCAGAATGTGTGTGTGTATATATATATATATATATGAAAACATCAAGTTGTAAATCTTAAACATACGAAATTTTTATTTGTCAATATTAATAGCAAAGCTGAAAAAAGTATAACTGATATGCTAAGAAAGGAGAGAAAATGGAATTACGTGAAATCATAAATGTGGTAGATAATAATCTAATTATATCAATACTCACTTTGAACATTAATGTCCAAATGCACTAATCAAAAGGCAGATTGTCTAAGTGGATCCAGACTAAGACTCAACTAAGTTATTTATGAGAAACTAACTTTAAGGACATATATAAATTAAAAGAAATAGAGAAAGATATACATGTCAACACTAATCAAAAGAATTTGTGAGATGCTGTATCAGGCACAGTGGACTTCGAAGCAATGAAAGCTATTAGGGATAAATGCAGAACTTGTATTATAATGATAAAGGGGTTCAGTTCTCCAAGAAGACATAATAATCCTTAACAAGTATGCACCAAACAACAGAGTATCAACCTAAGTGAAGTGAAACCTATAGAACTGCAGGGAAAAGTAGATTAATCCACTTTTATAGTTGGAGACATTAACATTTTTCTATCAGAAATACATAGATTCAGCAGACAGAAAGTCAGTAAAGGCATAGTTTAGCTCTACAGCTGCTATTAGCTGCATATATTTGATACACACAGACACTTCATGCAACAATAGCAGAATGCACATTCAGCTCAAGCTCGTATGGACCATCCACCAAGATAGATCTCATTCTGGGCCATTATGAAAACCCTAATACATTTATAAACATAGAAACTCTACAATATCTGCTTCCAAACCTCAGTGAAAGAAATTAAATTAGAAAAAAGTGTCAGAAAGATAACTTGAAAATCCCAAATTACATGGACATTTAATGACATGCTCCTGAATAACACATGCATTGAAGAAAATTGAAGAAAAATTAAGATACATTTTGAACTAAATACAATGAAAACACAACTTATCCAATCTTGTGGGATGCCTGAAAGCAGTTCTTAGAAGGAAATCTATGGTATTGATGCATATGCTAGAAAGGAAGGTAGATATAAAATCAATAATCTAAGCTTCCATCTAGGAAATTAGAAAATAAAGAGCAAATAAATTCAAAGTAAGTAGAAGAAAATAAATAAAAAGAATTAGAGCAGAACTCAATGAGATTGAAAATAATAAGTCAATGGAAAAAAATCAATGAAATCCAAAGCTGCTTCTTGGAAAAGATCAATAAAATTGATAAGCCTCTAGCCAGGCTATCTATAAAATGGTAAAACTATACCCACAAATTTGATCATCGAGATGAAATTCACACAAAAAAACCCAGAAAAACCCTGCTGGAATTAATAAGTAGTTATATCAAGGGTGCAGGATAAAAAGTGATATACAAAAGCCAATTACCTAAAATATTCCCACAACAAATGAGTGTAATTTGAAAAAAAGGCACAATACCATTTATATTAAAAGCCCCCAAATGAAATAAACCTAAAAAATATGTACAATATTTATATAAGGAAAACTACAAAAATCTGGTGAAAAAAATCAAAGAAATGTATAAAGGAGAGATATTCCATGTTCTTGGAGAGGAGGACTAATATTGTCGAAAGAGAAGTCCTTTCCAACTTGATCCCTAGATTTAATCAGAATTCCCTCAAGTTATTTGTGGATATTAACAGACTATTTCTTAAGTTTATATAGACAGGCCAAAGACCCAGAATAGCCAACAGAATATTGAAGGAGAAGAAAAAAGTTGGAGGACTAATATAACCTGATTTCAAAGCTTACTGTAAATTATAATAATCAAAACTGTGGTACTGTCAAAAAACTAGACAAATAGATCAATGGAACAGAAGAGATAGCCCAGAACCAGAATTATATGAGTGTAGATAACTGATCTTTGACAAAGGAGAAAAGTAAAGGCTATGGAGCAAAGACAGTGTTTTCCATAAGTGGTGTTAGAATAACTGGACAATTAAAAAAAATCTAGATGAGAACTTACACTTGTCACAAAAATTAACTCCAAATAGATCACAGTCCTAAATGTAAAATACAAAACTATAGAGGTTCTAGAAGATAAGAGAAAAACATCTAGATGATCTTGAGTTTGGTAATGACTTTTCAGATACAGTATAATCTGTGAAAGAAAGAATTGATAAGCTGGACTTAATTAAAATAAAAAAAGTCTCTGCTCTGTGAAAAACACTGTCAAGAGAATGAAAAGACAAGCTGCAGATGGGGAGAAAATGTTTTCAGAAGACCTATCTGATAAGGGGCTGTTATCCAAAATATACAAAAAACCTTAAAACTCAATAAAGAAAACTAAATAAAAATCTGACTAAAAAAATGGGCCGAAAATCTTAACACACACCTCATCAAAGAAGATAAACAGATGGCAAATAGGTACATGAAAAGATGTTCTACATTGTATGTCAAGCAAATTAAAACAAATGCAAATTAGATGAAGAAGAGCAAATCAAAATAGCAATGAGATATCACTACACATCTATGAGAATGGCCAAATTCCAGAACACTGACAACACCAAATGCTGAAGAAGATGTGGAGCAGTGGAAACTCTCATTCGTTGCTGATGAGAATGCAAAATGGTAGAGTTATTTAGAGAAAAGTTTGTTCCTTATAAAAGTGAACATACTCTTACCAAATGATTCAGTAATTGTACTACTTAGTATTTACCCAAAAGGAGTTGAAAGCTCATGTTTACACAAAAGCCTATACATAGTTGTTTATAACAGCTGTATTATAGTTGCCCGTACTTGGATAAATCAAGATATCCTTCAGTAGGTGAATGGATAAGTAAATCCTGGTAAATCCAGATAATAAAATATCCAACATTAAAAAAAAAATGAGCTACCAAGCCATGAAAAGACATGAAAGAAGCTGAAGTGCCTATTGCTAAGTGAAAAAAACCAATCTGAAAAGTCTACATACTGCATGATTCCAACTATATGACATTTTGTGAAAAAGCAAAACTGTAGAGGCAGTAAAAAGTGGTTTCTGAGATTTGGGGAAGGGAGAGGGATGAATAGGTAGAGGATAGAGGATTTTTAGGGCATTGAATTTACTCTGCATAATACTGTAATGGTGGATGTTAACGTTGTACACTGTTCAAACAGCAGAATGCACAACACCAAGGGTGAACCCTGATATTTACTCCCTGATATCCACTCTTGAACTATTGAATATGGATGATAATGTGTCAGTGTAGGTTTGCCAATTATAACAAACATATGGCTCTAGTGAGGGATGGTAGATAATGCAGGAGGCTATGCTGGGAAATTTCTGTACCTCCAGCTTAGTTTTGCTGTGAACATAAAACTGCTCTAAAAAAGTCTTAATTTTTTAAAAAGAATTATTTTGCTTTAAAATAAAAGGATAAAGGATCATGAATAAAATGAAACTGAACTTCAAGGTAGGTAGGGAAAGAATAAAAAATGGGCTGGTTTTCTAAATTATATTTACTTATTTCTTTCAGTCTTCACAAAAGTGTGATATGATCAGCAATTTGTTTTAAATTATTAGTATTCAGAGTAGCTGAAATTCAAATGGGAAATTTTTAAAAGATTGAGGAAAAATATTCACTTTATATTGATTCTGGAGGAAGAAAATTAATATGCACTATTGCTATTTACAAAGTATTAAGTACATAATTTATTTCCCTAGTTTTAATATAATGCATATTTTAGTTATATGTAGTAGAAAATTTGGTATACTCAGAAACCATTAAACAAGAAAATGAAGATCATTCCTAATAACTCATTCCTCAGAGCTAAGCACCATACTTTATTTTCTTCCATGTTTAATGAGTGATTGCTTAGATACATAGAGACAAGTAAGACATTTATAGTTACATTTCAAAAGACCCTGAAGTGAGAGCTGGTCTACCCCAGTGCTCCCTATCCCGCCCACACGGCTTTGCATAGTTAAGCTGTCAATAGCTTTGCTCTGGAAGCACAGGAACATCTATCATGGTCACAGTGACCCAAGGGTGTGGAAGAACTACTTTCATCTTCTCCTGCATCTCCTGCTCCTGGTCTCTTGGCTGTGCTGTTGCAGGGTTGGGTGCCCCCTCTCAGCATGGACGTGGATTGGCAGTGTCTCCACCTAGACCCTGGCGCCTTGGGTGTGCCTCAGGCCCACTGTGGCTACTTGATAGGATGGACCTGAAGCACACACCTCGGGGAGAGGGTGTGTGCACAGCGCCCTTCCCTGCACCGGGGCTTGGGGCCCTGTCTACCCTTTCCTCCGCCACTGTGAACAGAGGTAGGGCTTTGCTCTTCTCTGGATCCCAAAGGTCAGTACTTCAGACACAGGTGCTTTACGTCACAAGCCTATTATTCCTAATGTTAATACTACAGATTTGGGGAATTAGTCCTTAGTCAAATCATGTCCACTTTTTTTTTTAAATCCAGCAATTATAAACTCTTCAGAAGCTAGCACTTTTCACTGAAAGGCATTTGATTTTTTCTTTTTAAAAACAGTACTTGAAAAAATCTATTTTATATTTAATTCACTTATTTAGTTATCCATTATCTTTTGTTTGTAATTTATATTTTTATTATTAGTCTTATTAATAAATCTTTATATAATGAGAATAAGTTTTGGCCTAGCATGTATGCTCCATGATGGGAGGGATTTTTGTCTCTTTCTTTCACTACTGTGTTCCTGGTGAATATACAGAATCTACCTGATTGACTCCATTACCAGCTGCAAGTCATTACTCAGGGAGGTTTGCCTGGACTATTCAAATCAGCAACCACTCCCATCGTCTACCCAAGTCTCACTCAGGTTCCCCTGACTGCATCCTTTTTTTTTTCTGGTAACAATTATGATTTTTTAACATAGAAATTCAATTTGGGATGTCTATTAAATGGAGAAGATTAATAGACAGTTGGAAATATAAATCTCGATTTGTGGACAGGGTGTTGGACTATACATATAAATTTCGGAGTTGTAGGCATGCAGGAGATAGATAAAGCATCTAGAGTTGAAGACGTTGCCACAGGAATGAGTGTGGCTCACCAGAGAACAAACACTGAGCTCAGGGAGAGTGTAGGGCGAAAAGAGTGGGTCAACCAAAGGACAAATGGGAAGATCTGGCGAGGTAGGAGAAAACAGTGTGTGTGGTGTTTGGAGATCAAGTGAGGTAATGTTTTAAGGAGGAGGGACTTGACACACTGTCAAATGTCAAATGTTGCATGCCCAAGAGCAGACAACGGAATTCAGTGAACTATACAAGAGGAGTTTTTGTTGATGTGCTGAGCCAAAGGTCTAATTAGAGTGTGTTTAAGGGGATTGAGGGGGAGAGAAAAGCTGGGGAGGTGAAGTGATTTTTGTCTATATAGGAGAAACTAAACGTATTTGTGTACTGATTGGAATGAGCTGATAAGCTAATTTTGTATTAAAGAAGTCAAGAAGGTTGGGACGTCCTGGTAGGCTGGAGGCATTAGCTTTAACAGCAGTCTGGGCTGTACTTTAATGACAGACAGAAAGGCAGAATGAAGGCGGAGGTGCAGGTAGATGGGTAGATGTGGACATGTGGCTTATGGAAGTTCTCTTACAATTATGTCTCTCAGTAGGAAATATGCAACTGTTTTTGAGGAGAGAGGGCAAAGTGCAACATTGATGTATAGCACAAAGGGAGAGAAATGGATTAAGGATTTATAGTATAATTAAGGTTTATGATCATGAGTTTAGTGCAAGATTACTCAGTTTTGGTTGTTTTTTATCCAGCCATTCAGCACATAGGCTCAAGGGAGAAGTGGTTATAAAGGTGGGCTAGGTTGGGTTGTAGTTTTGCCAAACAATTTTGACAAAATAACTGTAATCATCATAATGATTGACTGTGGAGTTTAAGCCAAGTAAGGTGGGGATAGGCCCATAGAAAGAGCTGTGGCTAGAGAAAAGTGTTGGTTGAACCAGTACAGAGGAAGTTCCAGTGGGTGGAGTGGGTGTTAAGAGGGAGTAGCTGGCAAATAGGAGGTGGAGTTCACAGAATGGGATGCATGGAGTTAAAGTTTAAGAGGAGTTAAAATGATGAAAAGAGCTAAGGTAGGATCGTGGGAACAACCAAGGGAGGGTGGAGAGCATGCATCTGAGCAGAACAAGGCAAGGAACTGAGAGTCCTTGGTGTTTGGGTATTGAAATCACCTAGAATTTAATAGGGTTAGTGATACAGTGATGAAACGGATGCTGCTGTTTTTGGTGGACAGCCACAGTGAAGGTTGTGAGTGATGTCAAGTAACATAATCAACCTGTTTTGGTTTCATTTTTTTGGAGCAGGAAGGAAAGGGGTCTGAAATTAAAGCAAGCATCAAGAAGGACACCTTCTCCACTTTCAGTCTGAGTGTCCTGAGGTTATAAGAATGAAATAAAAAAGACAGCCAACATTTAAAGAGAAAAGCAGGGAAGAGTTAGTGTCCTGTTAGATCAAGAAGGCAAATGAAATATTCAGAGAATATAGGTGTGAAGATATAGGGAATTCTGGGCAATGAGCCATAAATTCCATGGAAAAAATGGAAGGGTTTCTGGAGTTGGGGAGGAATAAGAGGTCAGAAATGGGGACATAAATTGAATGGTTTTTTTAAAGGTTTAGATGGTAGTAGATGAAAGGAAGGGAAACGTATTTGATCTTGGGGGGATTTTGTATTTTCTAAGCATGTATCTTTCTTTAATTTATGTGTACATGCCTATGCCTCTGATTATATATATTTATATTGTAGCTAGTTTTTGCAATCTGTTGATTGTCTTTTACTTTTTCAATAGCAGCTTTCTGTGTTAGTGTTGAGTTTATCTACTTTTATTTTTTGAGTTCAGTTTATTTAGTGCTTCAGCTTTTGGAATAAAGAAAATGTTCCTTTCTCAAATTGATAAGCCAATTGTCCTAATACATAAATACCACTTTTTTCTCCTTTTGTCTTTATTCATCTGAAGCTCTTTTTATATTCACTTGATCTACTTGCTGATATTTGTGCCAGTGCACTTTGTTTTATTACCATAATTTTTAAACATAGTTTGATACATGGTGGCCAAGCCCTCTTCCCCAGCATTTACAGATATTTCTAATTTTTTTTTCAAAACTGCTTTGTCTATTCTTAACCACTTACATTCTGTATGAATTCTGAGTCATAATGTGAAAAAAGTAAATTATAAAGTGCTATTTAATGTAAGATATATATTTTTAAATAGGAAGATATTTCAAATTATTTTAAGTTTTTAATTAATAATAAAATTTTGAAGATAATTTTCTCAAGGAAAATGTTAGAAAGAAAAATGCATGACAGTTGAAACCCAGTATGAGGACTATTAGAAAATTATAAAGAAGAATTTTTTAGCACTGCATATTTAATGCAACATTTATTTTAAGTCCAAAAAAGCATATTGTATTATATTGTACTGTAAATGTGGAATTAAAATGGTCAAATTCAACTGTTGGTCACACTTGCATTCCTGGAATAGACCCAACTTGATCATGTGTGTTATTTTTACTTATATTTCCTGAATTTGGTTTCTGATATTTTTTATATATTTGTTTTGCTTCTATGTTCATAAGAGAGATTGACTTGTAATATTTCTTGCTTTTTATTTTCTTGTTAAATTCTGGCATCAAGTTTATTTCAGCCTCATAGAAAGCTGAGCTGTCCCTCATTTTCATTTTCATTAAATATTATGGAATTTTTTGTAATGCTTTAAAGAAGTTATTGATGAGGTCTCTGGCTTGTAGATTTGTACATTTAATACATCTTTTAAATTACAGATCTAATTACTTTAAAAGAAGTAGACCTATTCTTAATTTCTTTTTCTTTTAGTATCAATTTTGATAAATTGTTTTTTTGAAAATTGTAATTGTTATTTATTTTTATTGAAGTGTAGTTGATATACCATATTATATTGGTTTCAAGTATACAACATAGTGATTCAACAGGTACACACATTATTAAATGCTCACCCCAACTAGTGTAGTTATTATCTCTCAACATAGAAAGATATTACAGTTATTGAATATATTCTTTATGCTGTACTTTCATCCCCATGACTAATTTATATTATGATTGAGATTTTGTACCTCTTTATCCCCTTCACCTATTTCACCCCTTCCACTGCCACAGTAACCACCAGTCACTTCTCAGTGTCTGTGAGTCTACTGCTGTTTTATTCATTTTGTTTTGTTTTGTTTTTAGATTCCACAAATAAGTGAAATCATATGATATTTTCCTTACTCTGCCTGCCTTATTTCACTTAGCATAGTACCCTCTAGGTCCATCCATGTTTTCGCAAATAGGTGTAGGTAAAATTGCTATATTTCCAGAATCTCTAGCCTGGCTTTAGTGCATCTCCATATCAATAGGTGTTTCCAAGGGGTGGAGAGAAGTAGTGCATCTCCATATCAACAGGTGATTATGAGGAGGGGGACTGAAGGTTTATCTGCACTGGAGAGGTTTGGTGGGATCCTTTTGCAGCTGGGTTGCAAGAGACATGGGCGGGTGAGCAGAAGTAGATGACTGTTTGTAAGCAATAAACTGTTTTCTCCTATTCTGTTTCTCCCTTTGACTGATTTCAGCTTCATAGGTTATTTGCCCCAAGCTGGGAACATATTTCCCCCCAGGAGTTACAGCAGATTTCTTTCTTCTTATGGCTGAATACTATTCCATTGTGTACATGTACCACATCTTCTTTATCCATTCATCTACTGATGGACACTTTGGTTGCTTCCAAATCTTGGCTATTGTAAATAATATGGTGATAAACTCAGGGTGCATATATCTCCTCAAATCAGAGATTTTGTTTTCTTCAAGTAAATTCCTAGAGGTAGAGTTACTGGTATTTCTATTTTTAGTTTTTTGAGGAACCTCCATACTGTTTTCCACAGTGGCTGCACCAATTTACATTCCTTTATAACAACTTGTTATTAACCTTGTAATGTCCATAGATCTCTAGCGATATTTCCCTTTTCTGCCTTTTTCCTATTAATCAGTTTTCCTATAAGTCAATCAACTTTATTAGTCTTATTCAATAACATTTGTTTTTCTGGATTTCAATATTGTATATTTTCTTTTTCTAAACATTTCTGTAAAATTCTATTCCTCATATCTTCTTTTTGTACTGAATCTACTGCTTGTTCTCTAAATTTTTGAATTGGTTGCATAAATAATTAAATTTAGCTTCCTTGGTTTCTAATATCATTTGAAATACTATGAACTTTACTGTAAGCAGATGTTAAGCTCCATTCTACAAGTTGTATGTCATCACATTATATATTTTACACAGACACATGCCCCCACCACACACATGCACACACACACACACATACACACACACACACACACACACACACACACACACACACACACACTCACTCACTCTAGTAGAACAATATAAGCTTCCTTCAGTCAGGTTTTGCATGGTAACTTTTTCTTTACTTTTACTTAAACTTTCATCTCTATATATAAAAGGTGCCTTCTATAAAGAGCATATAGTCACCTTTTCATCTAGTATGACATTCTTTGTCTTTTTATTAAAATATTCAGGCATTTTCACTTTATGTAATTACTGCTATATTTGTTTCTTTTTCTATCTCGTGTTTATTTCTTATTTAAACCACTTGACTTATGTTTCTTTTTTCCTTCTTTCTTTCCTTCCACTGGATTAACAAAGACTTTTCACACACCATTTTCCCACCATTAGCTTGTTAGTTATATATTTTTAATGTATTCAATAATTTTTCCTATCTCTTAAATATATTATTTATAGCTTTTAAAAATACTTGCTTGAAAGCTCTAATAACTAGGTCAACTTTGAAATTGTTTCTCTGAAATTGTTTTTTACACTTCTTTTGTGTTCATTTGATCCTATTTTTTGGAATGACTTGAAGGTTTTATTAAATGATAAACATTGTGTTGGAATAAGTGTAGAGATTTATAAGGTTTCTTAAAACAGGTAGGACGGGGCTGATGGCCACAGTGTAAGTACAGACTGAGCTAAGCTGTGACTCACAGGGCTCCAGCCCCTCACACCCCATGAGTCTTAAGGTTTATTCCATAGGTGCTTGAGAGACTAAGGTGATCTCTGGACCCTGCTTTTCCAGAGAGAGGACTGGACCTTGAGCACTAATTCTTGGTTTATGGATTTTAAAAATGTCAGACTCTTTGTTTGGCTTCTTACTTTTTGTTGAGTAGCCTCAGGATTTGGTGAGTGATATAGTAAAGGGATTGTGAGATTGGAGTGCGGAGTTTAGAGTTCTCTGACCTTTCCTTTTTACTAAAATCCTGGCCCCTCAGATCCCCACTCTCTCTCTCTCTTCCTTGTTCTGTAAGATTGTAAGCAATTTCAGGTTTTTCTGGTTTCTGTATTTGTGTTCTGGGTGGATCTTGGTTTTTTGCTATAAACCTAGAATTGGCAAATGGCCTGAGGGAATGTTGCCTCACCTCCCTGGAAGGTACTCCTTCCTCTGGGATTTTGCTCTTTTAGTATCTCTCCAATGCTTTCAAGCAGTTTTTCCACTCTGTATTTTCTTCAGATTTTTGGTTGCTTTCCACAGGATTATTGGACTGCCACACTAAAAATGAGTGTGGATGTTCTGACTTGGAGGTTCTCTGTGGACTGCAGGGCCCTGAGAGCGGTGTGCCTCACTTAACTCACTTCCAGGGACTGCCTATCGAGACACCATCTATACAAATGAACACACAGTGTGGTTATGGTTATCACAGTTTTAAATTAAGTCATCCCTTTGAACTGCTGTGAGATTAGCCATATTTGGAGACCTCTGCAATCTACGTGCAGATCACAAATGCGGGTGAGGGAATAAGACAGGGTGAGTTCCAGAGATTTCAGATCCTCTCTGGCTATGAAAATGATCTGAAAACCAAATGGACCTTAATTTACACAACTGAGTTCATACAGCTAGCTTGACAAATGACTGCTTATGAAGCCCTGTGTGTCCTGTGTATGCTTACATTGCATTTTTAAAATACACCTTGAAAATTCTACTCATTCCTGACACTTAACAAGCAATATGTAGCCATTCAGATGAAAAGAAGTAGTAGCAAGGGGAGGGGTCATCACTATTTATATGTTACATCAGGCTGCTCTCAACACAAGAGGGTATCACAGATATACTGGAATAGGTTCAGCAAGAACCATAGCAGAGTTTGGAAATGAAATAGATGGTAGTATTGGTATATGTAGTTGTTCCTAAATCTTAGCTTGCCAGATTATTGTGTTAAAAAGTGTGGTAGCCTCTATGGTGACTTATGTGACTAATGAAAATAGGTAAGGGTATAATGTCCCAATAATTCTCTCTTTTCATACATATACAAACGTGAACATGAAAAAAAGAATCACCATAAATTTCTGGTAACTCAATAGTGTGAAAGCGGGTTACCAAATTCAACTATTAATGAAACAAACAAAAAACCAGACTTGGTATAGTTGACCATGTTATTATTATCTGAGTCTTTTGCTTCTAGAAAGCAGCGAAGGTTGGGAAATTCTCCCACATTCTTGTGTTCTGAGAAACAGCTAAGCTCAATGGACTGCCATCTATTCTGAAGTAAGACCTGCCTCCATGGTTTTTAAGACTCAGTTGTTACCTGCCCTTATGAAACTCAAGATGATGCCCTCCCTTTTCTCTGAGACGTTCCTCATTAATGAAAATTATTGCAGTAGGCAGAATAAAGTCATCTCCTTAATTATCTGGTACATTTTACTTTTGACAACAGAAAAGAGAAGACTTTAATGAAAACATAATTTCCATTCTTGAAGAGTGCTATTCTATACGATAAATGAGTACAATAAAGTGCAAACTGTTTTAAAAATTACAAGTACAAATGCCAGAAGAATACAATTCAAAGCAGCATTTACAGGGTGAAGAATTAGTGATCTGGATGGTTAAGCTGCAAGATTTAAGGAACATATCATAAAAAGACAAAGCGACAGAAACTGAAAAGTGAGATTAAGTCACATGGAACATCGATCATGAACTTCCAATACCTACATAATAGGAGTTCTGTAGGGAGAGCCATAAGCATGCAAGAAAGGAAAAATCAAAGAATTGATTGTTGAGACATTTCAAGAATTGAGGAGACACAGGCTTTTGGATCAAAAGGTTTACCAAGTGCCAATGCAATAACTGTGGGAATAATAAAAGTTTCACATCTTGAGCTATTTTAGTGAAATTTTGATGCTCCAAGAGAAAATCTTAAAGCTTTTCACAGGGGAAAATCTTGAAAAGGTGACTTATAAAGTGACAAGACACATAATATACATAATGTCATTAAATAATGAGGGTAGTTGACATATTTAGCACAGGTGTTGGTCTAAGTTCTTCATACAGGTTTCCTCTTTGAATGTTCTTAACAACCTGATAAGGTGAGTACTTATGATTAGCTTCATTTTTCAGAGAAGGAAGCTAAGACACAAAAATGTTAATTCTACTAAGGTCACAGCTGGCAGGTGGTATAAAGGGATTCACGTGGAGACAGCCTGGCTCCAGAGTTCATGCTTTGGTCCAGCTGGAGGGAAATGCATTTATGTAAAGCAAGCTGTCATCAAAATGTGAGGACAAAATAAACATATTTCAGTCATGCCAGAACTGAGACATTTTGCCTGGTGAAGTCACATCGGAAGAGAATGTAGACACAGAGAGATGAGCCCTGTGTGCTCTAAGATTTAGAGGTTGGCTCAGGAACTTGGAAACAGGAGCCAGAATCAAGAGTGGAGTTCCAGACACTACGTGAAGAAAGTGTTCCAAGAAAAATGGGTGGATGTCAGCATCAGATGCATCTGTCAGGTTGTGTGGAAGATTAAAGCATAATCACTGGATTCAGTTATATGAAGATGACTGGAGAGGTTGGTGGAGACACAAATTGTCTGGGGCAGTGTGGGTAAAAGTGCAGTATTTCCAGAATCTCTCACCTGACTTTAGTGCATCTTCATACCAACAGGAGTTTCTAAGGGGTGGAGAGAAGTAGCCATCTCCATATCAATGGGGAATTACCTGGGCAATCGAGGGCTTATCTGGACTGCAGAGGTTGGGGGGAAGATTCACTTGCTTCTGCTGCAGCAGGAGTGAGAGACGCCAGACGGCTTTTTTTGTAAGCAATAAATGGGTTTTAAACTTTATTTCTCCCTTTGACTGATTTCAGTTTCTGCTGGGTGTTTTGCCCCGGGATTTCCTCTTCCCGGAGTTACAGGCAGATTCACGAAAGAATGGGAGGAAAGGCTATAAAAACAGGAGGGATGAACCCTGCCTGATTACAGGTTCATATGTGTACATTGAATAAAGGCCAAGTTTAACTTGATGAAAGATCTCAACTTTTGATGAAAAGTACAAAATTTTGATGAAAAGTACAACTTTTGATGAAAGTACAAAATTTTGAAACACTGCATAAAAGCATAGAGGAATGTATTTGTGTCTTATAGTGAAGTCTACATAAGCAAGGTGTGAAACAAGTTGGACTATAGAAAAGTAAGATAATTGTAAACAAAAAGTAATAATAGACTGGTGGAAATTTTTGCCACCAGTAAAGCAAGGAAAATACTTCAGTCTTCAAAAAAAAAGACAAATGAATATAAAACCTTCATATAATTTGAAATAATAATTTGAAGAAATTTGAAAACATGATTTAAAGAAGAAATACAAAAAAATATTGTAAATATTAAGGAGAAAAATGTTATACACAAGCAAATGTGGGAATGAAGTTAATAAAATTGGACACCATTCTTGTCCATTAATTGTGAAAAAAATTAAGACACGTTTAAATATGCAAATTGGTGATCATGTGAGGAAAAAAGATTACTCTCCTACACTTTTAGAGGGAATGTAAATTGACCCAAACTTTTTGGAATCAGTTTGGAATGCTCTGTCAAAATTTAATTGATAAATTAAATTTTAGAATAATATTCCCACATGTAACTCTTGTGTGAAATGAAGTGTGCCCAGGAACATTTGTCCCAAGATTATTTACAATAGAATAGAAACAAATTAAATACCAACCTGTGGCTGCACTGTTAATTGCGTTATGGAACATACTCTAGAATATCATTTCACAAAATGATGTAAATTATTTTGGTAACATGAAGTGATCTCCTCGCAAATGGTAAGTATTATAAAGCAGGTTGTGGAATAATTTATTGATCAAAAGATAACTAGCTCACAAATGATACGTAAAAGAATGCCTGAAAATCTACATGGAAAATGTAAATGGTGTGGGTTTAGTTGTGTGGGGAGAGAAGCAATAATGCTTACTATTTCACTTTACTCAAAGGTTCATCAACTCACTTGAATTTTTAAATGAGTACTTAATTTTTAAAGGAAGAAAGAGTAACTTTTTTTAATATAAAGGGAGGAAAAAAGCATAATTGTAATTATACCCTCACATTACCGTGCAGTAAAACCAATTCTATGTGGATAAAAGGGATAGACGAAGTGAGATCTAAAAGACCTGAAGGGTTTCTCAATAAGGAGAGCCATAAGGCTAATGCACTGGAAAAAAATCAGTAAATAGAGTTTTAGCATTTTTTGCTCAATATGTACATTTGCATAAAGTATGCACACATTTTAATGCATAGAAAATTAGACACATGGAAAATGTGTTAATGGTGGCTATTTCTTGAATGATATTTTCTACTTTTATTTTTTCTGCAAACTTTTTTTTCCCTGAAGAGCAGGGATTGTGTTTTATAGTAAAGTAGCACATAGTATCAACTGTATTTGGTGTAACTGGTAGGCAAGGTCTGAGAACCAGACTGGCATCAGGAAGCATGTCTTGTTCAGCCTAACCAAGAGTGGAACAAATGTGCAGGGGAACAGAAAGAGTAGCTGGGCCGTGATCCTTGTGCCTGTGTTGGCTTTGGCATCATTAGATTCAGTAATGAGGACTCGAACTAGGAGCTTGGATGTTATTTGCATTTTTAGCTGTTTGAGAAGATGAAATGGTCATGAACTTCATACAACCATTAAGTGCTTTTTAGATTCTGAGCACTTTTCTTTTGCATCCTTTGATACTTCTTTAGAACTGTATCTGTCCCATGGATGGAACCACAGCTCACAGGGAGAGACCAGGTCACTGTGAAGCCACATGGGTCATAGGCATTTTATTTGGGGAGTCTGTGTTTGGGATCTTCATAAGTAGAGGGAAGGCCAGCCCCCAGTTCTTTGTATTCCTCTTTCCCGTGACCATGATCTGCGTTTAATAGGAACCAAGCTACCCCTGGCCCTTCTGTGGAGCAGACACAGTGGCAGGCGCTTCTGACTCAGCACTGAGCAACACGCAGGAGAAGGTGGGGAAGTTCAGTAGCAATACAATTCCAGTAAGAGCTGCAATGTAGACATTTGTTATGGGATGATTGTGTTTCATCTGTGAATCCCTAACACCCAGAACTTCAGAATGGGACTTTATTTGCACATAGGGCCTTTAAAGAGGTAATTAAGCTAAAATGAAGCTTTTAGGGTGGGCCTGAATCCAGTCTAACTGGTGTTTTTATAAGAGGAGATTAGGATGCACAGAGCTGTGTGCTTGCGTAGAAGAAAGGAAGGCTGGGTGAGCCCACAGCCAGAGGGCAGCCATGAAGCTGGGAGAGAGGCTCCTCAGAGGTGGGGAGAGGGGCTCCTCAGAGGCGGGGAGATGGGCCTCAGAGGTGGGGAGACGGGCCTTAGAGGCAGGGAGAGAGGCACCTCAGAGGCGGGGAGAGGGGCTCCTCAGAGGCGGGAGACGGGCCTCAGAGGTGGGGAGATAGGCCTCAGAGGTGGGGAGACGGGCCTCAGAGGCAGGGAGATGGGCCTCAGAAGAAACCAGCCTGGGCATCAGGAACCTAGAGCTCAGAAGAAACCAGCCTGGGCATCAGGAACCTAGAGCTTGGATTCCAGCCTCCAGAACTGTGAGAAAACACATTTCTATTGCCAAAGCCATCCAGTCTGTAGGATTTTGTTAGAGCAGCTCTCATAAACTAATACAAAGTCAGGGTGTTCTTAGAAAGTTGTAATGGGCGAGGACCGCTTTGTACCCAGGAAGCTTTAAAACCTCCGTGTGAAGAATGACTCATTACTAACTATATGTGGCTCTGGAAATGCAATCTGGGTGAGAGAAGTGAGAATAACTTTAAGGAACTTAAACAAGGAATTCATATCTTATTGGAACTTTGAGGATGTAAACTTGGCTACAGTGTGGAAACCAGTGAGAAGCCTCAGTCCCCAAGAGACTGGGAGTGAGCCAATGCACTGGCATCTGAGAGCAGGGCAAGGGTGTGGTTCTCACCAACAGCCCAGCACAGAGCGTCGGCCAGAGGCCTCGAGGTGGAGAGGGCTACAGGATGCTGGATGGCTCGGGAACCCTGCCTGCAGCCTTGAAGCAAGCCTGAAGCGGACACCAAATTGAAGTGGCCGGAGGAGGGCATGGGAGGTCAGGAATGGGTGCAGTTTTTGGATGGTTTCTTTGAGAAGCCTCACTTTGAGAGCCTGGAGGGAGTTTGAATGGGAACCACTGGCCGCTGGACAGGTGCGTCTGCAGATCCTCATTGTGTACAGAGGTTCTCAGCATGAGGAAACAGCCTCAGTGGCACCTGGGGCTTCAGAGAACCTAAACCAGGTACCCTGCCTCAAAGGAACCGCTGCTTTGGAGTATTGTTTAAAGTTCACGGGGGATAAATTATAGTCGTAGAAAACCCTCAGAATTGGTGGTGTTCTGTCTCATTTTTAATTCTTTTAGGTCATTTATTGCTGTCCAGTGAGGAGAGAGACGCACTCATCACACACACCACCACCTACATCTGCAGTAGTGTGAGTGGATCCAAGAGATGTGAAAAGCTGCCCAGAACATCACAGCCAAGCATGTGAGGTTGCTGTCTTATTACACATTCATAGATGTTTTCTTTTTTGGTGCATTTCTTCTTCTCTATCCACTCCCGCCCCTCCTCTCCCTGCTTTGCCTTCATATAATATTTATTATGTGCATTTAGTTTGAGGACATTTTTTAGCTTTCATAACCTCACTCTCCCTTTGATAAAGTTGTTTCCCTGTTAAGTGATTCTTCAAAACCTCTCTCAGATTTTGAACTCTGAAATATTTATCTCCTTTAGATTAATATCCAGATACCCATTGTCTTTTAATTCATACTTTTAAAAATGTTGGCATAATTATGATTTAGCCATTTATATATTTCATAGCTTTGTTTCATGCTTAATGGTGTTCCTCCATCTCTGACCACAGCAGTGACGTATTCTTTACCCTTTATCCTATTACACTCAGTCACCACTAGTGAATGTAAATAATAGCGAAGGATGGATTCCGTGTGTCCCTGTGTACTATATACAGGCTTAGTATTTAATTGGGATCAACAAACTGTAGCTGTGATTATCATGATCAGAACAATTATAGCCACTACAAGTGCTAACCCTGACACCAGAACTGTGCTCTGCAGGGGATCTGCATTATTGATCGACGCATGGCTCTTCCAAACCCTAGTCAGCTTTTTGACTGTGAACTTGATCTTGTTTAGCTTTGTAGGTCTCATATGCAAAAAGCTTTTTTGCTATTTTCTTTCTTAGTAGAACTATAAAATAACCATAATCTTTTCCTTGTGTATTCAAAATACTCTGTCTGAAAGCATACTTAAATTCTAGAAAGCTTTACACTAATTTAAATTACAATGGCACCATCTTTTGTGCTTGTCATTATCTCTCCGAGGCTTTGTCACTTCCATGGCAACACATACTGTATTTTACTTTGTGTTTAAAAATTATTTATGCTGAGTGATAAACTAGTCTTTATGAATATTCAATAATGCCTTCCAAGTGGTGACATGTTCTGAACCTTCTTTTAAATCCTTCCCACACACAACTTCTAAATTAATCCCTTAAAGTGCAGCTCTGATCATGTCACTCTCGTGCTCAAAAACCATCAATGGCCCCCACTGTTCCCCTATTAAAGCCCACACCCCTCACTCTGGCTTCTCCCTCCTTGGTAATCTTAGCTTGACCTGCTTTTATAGTCTCACCACCTTCTTTTTAACATCCTAGCATATGTCTTTGCCTGCAAACAACAGAATGGAATATTAACAGTGGCACGAACAACAAAGACATTTTTATAACATAAAAAAGGAAATGTGAAGGTAAGGGGCAATGGTTGCTTACACACTCAGTATTACCATGTTTCTGGTTCATCTCTGAAATTCTCTGGGCTTTCTCCTAATAGTGCTGGGATGGCTGCTTCCATTCACACTGCTGCGTGCACAAAGAGGGAGAACAGAGACCATCCCTGTCTTAAGTCTGTGAGCATGAATGAGGAAAACCTTCCTAGCACTTTCCAGCAAACTTTCCTTATTATCTGTTGGGCAGAGTTTGTTCCACAAACCTGTTGAAACCACACACCCAGTAAGGGGGAAAGACCACTGTCAGTGGCCGAGGCTGATGAGCATGCAGTTCATGGCTCTGCGGAAGATTCCAGCTTCCCGTTAAGGCTATAACTGCTCAGAGGTAGAGGAAAATTAGGGTTCAGTTCTGAAGAGAGGAGGGAACAGCTCTGTGTTGACAGCCACTTGTGTCTTCCACATCAACCAAGTTGTTTATTTCAAAGTTTAGACTAAAAATCAAGCACTTTTTGTCACACAATTATACTGCATGGCATGCATGACACTCAGCCCTAGAAAAGCCTCTGTAATATGTACTGTGCCATTTACTCCTTAAACCAGTTCATGTAGTGACCATGAGATACCAAGTCGGTTTATCTTCACTTGCATCTTTTTGACTTCCCTTTGGCCAAGGGCTCCTTCACAGACTCGACCTCGGTACCAGTTTTCTGAGGTAAAGCTTATTTATGAACTTACCTATAACTAATCAGTCCTAAAATGATGCTCATCAGGTTGCTTTCTGGTGAGGAAATGGCACTCATGCTTTCATATGAGGGGGTCAAGCTGGGCCAGTCCTGAACTTCTGGAGACGTTAGAGTCAGTGGACACAGAAGACTCCATACACTGAATATTCACCCATTCTTGGACGTACGCACCTGTGTCACCCTCCTTGTTGTTGTTTATAGTTTCCTCTCCTTGAACTGCAGTTGTCTCCATTCCTCCCTCCCTAAATACAAGTGTATATTTGATTTATTTAGTTTGTCAAATAATAGTTTGTTTTATCAAGTTTTGTCATAAAAATAACATTAGAAGTGTTTATTGTAGGGGACCCAGGCAGTTGGATTACTTTGGTCATAAGTTAAATAAAAACAAATATAAAATACTTTTACAGGATTATTCATGGTTTTCTTTGAAATAAATTAATTACAAATATATTCCTAAAGGCAGGTAGGCATTTGCCTTTAGGTCTGTATCTATCTATATCTATATACAGAGATTTATTTTTTAATGCATTAATGAAGGAGATATACATGTTTACAAGAACTTGACAAAGTAACTCTTGGATTATTTAATGGGTATGTCCCCAGCAGTATTTTCCTGTTTTAAGATGCAACATTACTGATTACATATCTAACATAGATAATCATTCACTCATTCTCATGGAGGAAATATGATACTAGCAAAATACACTCCTTGCATTATTTACAGGAAGCATTATTTATCCACTAGTTTAATTGATTTGAGCTATGCAGAGGAATAAAACATAAAAGCCTTTTACAATAAGTTTAGAGTGTGAAGATTTTAATCTTATGAGTATTGTAGTAAATGATTTTTCCCTTTATTACTCTGTCTCCAGTAAACATAGCTTGAGAGAGACTTGTAAATTAATGTTTTAATTATTTGAAATGCCATACAAAGCACACATAATTAAAAGCTATTATTTTATGGCATCATTAAATTATTGAAAACTGAAATATCTATTCATTAATCTGAGTAAGGCTGAATTGAATACCTACTTATTCCATTTCACTGATGTCCTTTGTTTTCCAAGGTAATAATATATTGTTTGTCATTTTACTTTTATTCTCTAGGCTGTGCCTAGTAAGTGGTGTATTCCCTATAAATACCTTTAATTTTGAGAAAATGGATACTATACATAACATTTTTAATGCTCTGTAAAAACTGATGATACTTCCAGGTAAGAAACAAACAAAATCTGTCTTAATTTGTATCAATTTTTTTTGCACATATTCTTTATTGGGTACTCAATAATTAACACCAAATATTATGATTTTTTTACAAATCTCATTTTAATAATAATCTGGAAAAAGATAAAATATACTTTCATCTTCCTCCCAAAGGTTGTCTTTCTAATTAATGTATATCACCCATAAACACAAGTGTCCCAGTAGTCATCTCTAATGATGTTCATTCAATTCACATATTGGTCCAGGGAATTTTGTAGTTTGTGATTACTTTTAATTCAGGGAAACTTTCTCAAAATGAATTTATTCACTGCTGTTCTAGGAAGGCCCTTGTCTTGATTTGTGCTCCAGATGTGCTCCCTTCCTTCGCAGCTAGTAGATCTCCTTGCACTTGCCCCTACTCATATCACACAGCAGATGGAGCCTTCTGGGGAAGGAAACCAATTTGCTTCTCTGTGACTCTACATCAGAACTCGCCTGAGTGAAGAATAAAACTGCTTGACTGACATGGTATGCTGATACCACACACTCGTTACAATTCTGTAAACGGAGAAAGTAATCTTGGTAAATAAACTAATGATTTAACTTGGTAGGAGAGGTGATCAACAGCTGATAAAAACTTAGGAATTTTTTACTTGCTATCTATTTATAACTGGAGGAAACTTCTTGTAAATTATTTTTCAGGAGGGACCTGAAAATATTTCTGCCAGGGACCATCTTTGGTAGATGTCTTCTATAAAGAAAAGTGGTTGTGGTGAGTATCCCAGAATAGCATTTTCTGTTAGGGAAGTTTGATAAGTAGGCCACTCAAGTAGAATTTCTATTCGTTTCACTGTGTGCCGCTGAGGACACTGGTGCAGAGTCTGTTTTTAAAGCCACCTTGGTGGCCATTATTTCTCCTCTTTTCTTGCCGGAGGGCCTTCATGATGGCCAGTCAGTCTGTCTCCTGGACACATTACAAGTCTTCTTGTGTCTTAAATTATCATGTAACATCCATTTGACAGAGTTTTAAAATATCAGCTTGGATTCTTCAAATTTGTGTACTCTTGTGGCACTTAGAGTGAGATATATTTAGATCTATGTCATAGTTAAGATCCATTTGGAGACTTTCCCAATGTTAATGGACAAACGCTGCCACTCCTCTGATGCCACGAGCCCATTAGATCAGGGAAGGACCTGTGGCTGGAGTTCCTGTTCCGGTTGCCTATCAGTCACCATCAAGGTCCCGATGCGTTCCAAGCGTCCTGGCAATACTCCTTCCTCCTATGGGACATGGATCGCTGTCACGTTGGCTCAGCTGGGAGGCGCTAAGGACAACCATGATGACGGGTGTGTGCTTTTCCAGTGTGACCTTATTCTGAGCTTGAGATGTCCCATAGCCTTAGTGCCATGGGTAGGAGGTTACATATACATTCTTGTCATTCCATATACTCCTTTGTCACATCACTGCTATAGCACATCTTTTTTTATTACTATTCTAATATAAACTTGAAAGGCCTGTGTTTTGCTTACTACAGCTTCTTTAGTACCTAGTAAACAATGGTTTGAGTGAATGAGTAAGTAAATGATTTAGTATTTAAACACATATTATAGATTTTAGAGACTGTGGTAGTCATTTATGTGTATTTCCAAACCATATCTTAAGTCCTGAAATAGTTGCCAGTTAAACAGAAATGCTTTAATTATTGGATTAGTATTATTCTAAATAAGTTTGATTTTGTAATCAAGCAAATGTAGATATCTCCCAAAGCTAATAATAATTGTATTAAAGTTCCTTAACTATCAGGACTTATTAGTAAGGAATTTGTAAATTCCAGGAATTCTTGGGTTGCCTTCAGGCTACTTCACTTAGACTAATTTGAATAAATTATTTTATTTGGCCCCTTTCTTATATTGGACATTAACACACCTTTAAATTTTAAGTCCTGTTTGGTCCCTGACATCC
Organism: Manis javanica; assembly: GCF_040802235.1. Taxonomy (NCBI): domain Eukaryota; kingdom Metazoa; phylum Chordata; class Mammalia; order Pholidota; family Manidae; genus Manis; species Manis javanica. The sequence goes on along the minus strand of NC_133161.1, from coordinate 105,363,615 downwards.
AACATGACACATTGCAAAATGATTTTTCAAAAGGAAGTTGATAATGCTTTCAACTGGACACTCTCTTCATGATTTTTAATGGGCAGTAAATAGGGCTTTATATGCAATTACAGTCATTAAATGAAGGGAATATTCTCTCTAGAATCACTGATATAAATAGCACATCCCCTTTAGTTGTTTATTTTCATGTAACTTTCTCTTGCTCTTCTGGGTATATGAAAGCTTACATGCTATTTACTGAACAGAACTGTTATATATTACTCATCTTCCTTCAATACAAGGAATAATGCAAAATTATCAATATTTTTCAAACATAGCAATTGCAGGTGGGGAAGTGAAATAAATGCGGCCCTGAATACAGGACAAATGAACACATGGCATTACCTTTCCTCACACCCAAAAGGCCCTGAAAAAATCACTCTTCACTGGGTAATATGATTAAGCTGGTGTAAAACTATGACCTGATCATCAATAACTTTCATTTCCTCTCCACTGCTGGCTAAAACACATACTTAAAAGATGCACACTGATACAAGAGGCTGTTAAAGTGTAGAAGAGGCAGCAAGACAGAACAAGAAAGGGAGAGGAAGGGCGAGAGCGAAAGGGGAAACGAGGCCATTTCCTGAATCATGAGAGCGTTCTGCACTAGGGGGCATCCACGCCCGGAGCACTTGGGAAAAGGCGTGCGGACCGGCTTTTACACGCACATGTGACACGAATAAGGACTTAAGATAAAACTCCGTTTCATTCTAAAATGTTAATAGTCTTCTCATAGTTTATGAAGAGTAAGCTTAGTCAATTCCCTTTCTAATTTGTTAGTAAGTGTTTGGACATCTGGTTTAAAATAGTAAATAAACGAGTTTGGTTCTTGTTGGTCGAAACTCTGTTGGCTCTGATATCTGAATGTCCCCAGAGGCAAATCCTTTGGCGCTCTCTCAAACCCGTTTGCTTAATATTTAACTAGAAGAGACAGACAGAGCACAGCAGTCTGTCAATACATAATTCCCTACTTCCCTCTTCCTACGCGTGCATCTCACACATCCCCACTGCCCCCACCAGGTTTCTCCTGACCAGACTCATCTCACATGGTAACATCAGTGATGGGACAGACTTGCGTATCAACCCAAAGGGAGGAAAGGGCTCACCTCAGCATTCGAAGCGATTTCTGGTTTGTGCTTAATTATTATTTTATCAATGTTATACTAGTACATACTTTTAAAACATCTATTCAAGATACAATTCACTGTGATGTTTTCCATCCTTATTTTTCATGTGAAATTTGAAAGCTCCAGAACACACCCCCACCAGTTTTATTGACATATGATTACCAAATAACATTGTGTAAGTTTAAGGTGTACAACAGGATGACTTGATATATGTATATACTGTTAAACAATTATCACAATAACGTTAGTCCACACAGCCAGCACATCACATTATTACCATTTATTTGTGTGCGTGGTGAGAACGTTTAAGATTTACTTTCTTAGCAAGTATCAGGTATACAATATTGTTAACTGCACAGTTAAGTATACGGTATTGTTAACTACCATCTCCATGCTAGGTATTAAATGTGCATTTCATAACTGAAAGTACCCCTTGACCAACTCTCCCCATTTCTTCCACCCCTCAACCCTGGCAACCCCCAATCTACTCTGTTTCTATGAGTTTGACACTTTGAGATTCCACTCAGAAATGGGATTTGTCTTTCTCTCTCTTATTTTACTGAGATACCACTTCGCTCCTGTTAAAATAACTTAAAGTTATCTTAAAGTCCATCCATGTTGTCACAAATGGCTGGATTTCCTTTTTTGTGGTGAATAATAATCCATTACATTTCATCTACATATATCTATACATATAATGTTATATGTAAAATACATTCTATATATAATGGATTATTATTTATAATAATAATATTATTTACAAGGCATGGAAAGAGCCTTAGTGTACATTAACAGATGGATAAAGAAAATGAATAATGCTGTAGGGAACATAGAGGTGCAAATAGTTCTTTTAGGTATGATTTAATTTCCTTTGCATATATAGCCAGAAATCAGATTGCTGGATCATTTAACAGTTACATTTTAAATTTTTTGCAGAACCTCCTTACTGTTTCCCATGTGAATGCTACCAATTTACATTCCTACCAACGTAAACAGAGCTTCTCTTTTATTCACATTCTCACCAACATTTATTTTTTGTCTTTTTGATATAATAGTTATTCTAACAGGTGTAAGGTGACACCTCATGGTGGGTTTGATTTACATTTTGCTGATTATTTCAACCTGTTTACATCACTCACAAAAGTCAACTCAAAATAGATTAAATACTTAAATGTAAGACTTGAAAGCATAAAACTCCTAGGGGATAATGAAGAAAAACCTCCTTGATTTTGGTCTTAATGATGATTTTTCAAATATGATGCCAACACACAGGAAGCAAAGGGCAAAAATAAGCAAGTGGGATGGCAGCAAACTAAAAAGCTTCTGCACAGCAAAGGAGGCAATCAGCCAAATGAGAAGGCAACCTCCGGTGCACTTCTAGTTTCCCGCCACTTTTTACCAGAGCATACTTTCCATCAGTTGCCAAAAAGGCAAATTAGTTGATAACTTGCATGTCTGAGCATTTCTTTATTCCACCTTCAAAATTAAATGATACCAGATATAGATTCTTAATGGCAACCCTATTCTGTCTGAAATTTGAAAGCATTCTTCAACCACGTTTTAGCTTCCAGCATTTTAGTAGACAGACCTGATGCTATTCTTACTCTGTGACTATTTTTTACTGTTCTTTCTAGAACGAAACTTTAAGTTCTCCCCTTTATTTCTGATATTCTGAAATTTTACTATATTGAATTAATATTTTACATAGGTACACATTTATACAGTTGTTAATTGTACTGTGCAGTTAGTGAGCCCTATCAATTTGATAACTCAGATCTTTCAATCCTGGGACACTTTTCTGTAATATTTATTTGAGGCTTTCCCCAGGATTTTCTTAATTCCTCTTTCCAGCATTCTGACTGTTCTAATTTGGCATCTCCTGAATTTATAATCTACATTTATTGTATTTTTCTTCTAGTTTCATTTCTTTTCCTTTTCTGCTTTTTGGTTGAAATTCAACAGTACTCTCACAAATTTTATTTATGTATTTAAACAAAAATCTGTTCCTATCCCAAATGTGCAGGAGCTCCAGAGTTCTCAGTGTTCTATGTCCCCTTTCCCTTCCCTTCCCTCTCTTCCCCTCCTGCTTTCCCTGCCTCTCCCTCCCCCCTCTGGTTCCCGCCCTTCCCCGTCCGCCCTCCTCCTCTTCCTTCTTCTCTCTCTCTCCTTTTTTTCTTTATGTAGCACTCAATCTTTGTTTAATGGGTGCAGACCTTTTCTATGTTTTCTGAGCATATTATCATCGATGTTCTTCAACTTAGTTTCTGCTTTTTCCTTCCAGTTTTTAATATAAGCTGTAACCCAGCAGGTGGAATTCTGTAAAAAGAAAATACATTTTTAAAAACATATTCTCTAAATATATTTTACTCATCACCTTATCACCATGTATCCCTAAAATTATTTCTTCATGTCCCTTGTTTATATTTAAGATTATCTTGCTTGTTTATACTTACTCGTGCTGAGAGACTTGACTTCCTCCTCAGCACGAATGCCTACAAGGAAGGGAACTACTCTGTCTTATCACCACTAGTGTTCCAGAATCAAGAATAGGGCTCAACAAACATGTAATAGTGGACCCATAAAAATTCACTGAAAATTGCTGACTTTCTCTGGCAAACCATGAAGAGACCTTTCCTTGAAAAGATTGCTCCACCCCTGCTTACCATCCTCTCCCCTCAGTCTACTCAGCCACCAACGCTGTGACTCTAACAACAAGCAAGGAGAAAATGAGCAGAAATGTTGCCAAGAAGAGGCCACGTGCCTAGCTTTTGATTCAATCTCAAGGTTTACATAGAATTCAAGTAATTCTAGTATGAAACAAGAAGCAAAAAAATAAAATAATGAACCTATAAAAAGTTCTCAGAATGCAATGGCAGAAAATTGGTGTAATCAAGGGCAGAGAAGAAGCTTCCACAAAATGGTAACCACACAATGAATAAGCAGTGGACCCCACACAGACTTGCAGCTCAGGAGCCAGGAAGGGGGCCATCTATACGCTGAAACTTTGGCCAATTTATGGGTGAAATAGAGGAAGAGATTAGGAAAATGCCTCTTAAATGCCACTTCCTTCTTGAGAGGGAGAATCCTGAAAGCCGTGTCGTTAACAGGAGCATGCAGCCACTTCCCCTGGCTCCACACAGAACAGGGGTGGAGTGTGGTGCCACATTCCTCCTGATGATCACAGGCGTGTACTCGGAGAAGAAGGCTGGAGTGTTAGGAAAGCAGGCACAGTGTGGATTATTAATGGTGAAAAAGGCAGCAAATTTTCCTATTAACAGTCAATCACTTCAGCAAGCACAGGAAATGCAATTTGGGCCAAATATAATGTGCACTCTGGCGATTTCATTTGGTTTAGCTCTCTGCTGTCTGACTATCTCATCCGGCACAGGGAGCCATTTTTAAGTGTAAATTTCCCTTTCTTTCATCTGTGAGAAATTTGAACAGGTGTTTACATTTTTTTCTGAGAGCACCAATCTTGGTTTGTATCAAAGAATATTCTGGGTGAAAAACCTATGCAAAGAAGTCCTTCTTGCTGAGAATGAAATTTAAGTTAAATAATACATTTAAAATGAAAAAGATATGCACTTACAAAATTGTGGTACATAAACATACCTTTACTACTCTGATTTACACTAAATAAATTATGTGCCACATACACTACAGACAAATAATTAGTCTCCACAATTTCAGTGATAGATTAACCTCCCCCCCAATGAAATGACGTAAAATATTTATGCTCAGTAGCAATTAAAAAAAGTTACTTGGAAAATGAAAGATAAGTTCTCCTCCCCTGCCTGCTCATTTCATCTGAAAAGAAAGCTGCCTTTGAAAAGAATGGGGACATCATCTGACTAGACTGTGAGGTAGTTACTGAGGGGATCAAATGTGGTAGAAATGTTTTAGAGAGATGTTAGCGAATGCATGTGAAAAATTCTTAATATTTTGCATAGACTTTGGTGAAACAATTCCTTCTCCAGTAAATCTCCACAATTTTGTATGTAGAATAAATGTTTTAGCATTATTTATAGTTGCTAAAGATGCTAACAATTTTACACAGTATATAAATAAGATTATATAAAATAATAATAAGTAAGATATGTATCTACATAGAGAAAGAGGGAGAGAGAGAAATATGCCCTTTGACATATTAATCATCTTTTCTCCATAGTTCCATGAAATCACTGCTGGTACAAGGTGTTCCTCTCCTTCCAGGGATGGAGAAACGCCCAAACATATCCAATCCCAGGCCCTTTTCTCACATCCAGTCCCGTATATGTGGTCTGTCAGTAAAATCCAGAACATTGCACAGTGAAGTCATGAAAATAGAAATTATAGAGTGTTATTCACTGACTGGTGAAAATGTTCATAGTGTATTTAAAAAATAGAGACAAAACAGATTTTTTGCCACAGCATTGTTTTTCAAAAGCATGTACAGATATGTAATGTGCTGTTTGTGTATATGTAAATATGCTGTTGGTGAGATTAAAACACAAGAGACTAAAATTTAGGGATGAACTTTGTGTTTTTCTTATTTATGCATTGAAAGTAGAGCTCTACATAACACAAAAACTAAGCAAAATTCTGATCAATTGTGATTTTTTTAGAATTAAAAAAAAAATTGATCAAGCCTGCCACCAGGCCCTCCCTGCTGTATTGTTCCCTCCACGAATGATGTCAAACTCTCACTTTATACCTCGCTTCTCAGTGCCACAGGTTTAGTATTATTTCTGTTGGAAGCAACAGTCTGGAAGGAACCAGTAATTTTCCCCATGAAGGGGATCAGGGCAATAATCAAAGGAAGCTACATTTCAATTGTTCTTTAAAGAAAAGCATCTTTCCGATGAGTGAAAGTGCAAACAGAGGCTCACTTTAAGCACTAATAGCTGCATGGCAAAAAGCAAGGAGGTGTGCACATCTCTGGCGTCTTTAATAGCATTTTTGGAGCAATTACTGGGTGCCAGGCCCTTGATAACTGACTTTCTCTGGGTTTCACACGCGACCCTCCCGTCATCTCACAAGGCATGATATTTTTCTTCTCCTTTCTCTTTCCTTTACCTCCACTGCCCCGTCTCTGGGAAAAGTGAATACCCAAGCCTGACAAATTCTGGCAGAACGTTACCTGAGAGGAAGCCCAATGAGCCACGTGGGATGGGCAGGGAGCGGCCTCCTTCTCCCTTTGGCCGGGCCATTTGGTGGGTGGGGAAGAACCCCTCCGGGCACCCACGGAGGAAGCTCGTGTCTGCTGGCCTAATAATACATTTTTTCATACTTACTTCAGATACACTTGGTAACTGTCTGTAAGGCAAAAAGTGTTTATTGACTCCACGAAGTCCGGGGAGTACAAAGAAAATCAGAATGGTGCTCTGTCCGAGACCTCCTGCTGGGGCTGGTTTATTCTGCTTTGTAACTATCTGCTCACGTGTCTGGCTGACGGACGGGCACGTGGATGACTGGCTGGTCTGTCTGGCTGACAGAGGAGGACAGTCTCCCTGTGCTTCAGCACCAAAGTTGGGTCAGTTAGGACCTCTATTTTCCATGAGATAAGTAGGTAAAATGGCTGTAGGTCCAAAGGAAAAGAAAAACATTATTTAAAAATAGTGTCTCCTAAAGTTATAAATATATGTACTTTAATCCCAGTTCTAGTAGGTGAGTGCCCCAAGCCTGCTCCCCAGATGGGGCCCCTGAAGGGCACGGTGGCACACTGAGGGGGGATCAGGAGTGGGGGTAATGGTGCTGGTCCTCCGTTTGGCAGGAGGAGGGATGAAGGAAACAGGGAAACCAGAAACAAGACCATAACAGGAAGGCTCCCTTTTACCTCAACTGAGCCTGGGTCCGGCTGTTCTCTCTAGTTTCCGTATGCAGATATTTGAGGAAGAATTCCTGACAAGTCATATTAATGCATTTTATTAAATACAGTATTTCATTAAAGAAAGAGATGAGGATGTCAAGTGTTACATGGGAAGAAAAATCGCTCCCTGTGAATGAAGAGTTGATCAAATGCATGCAGACCAGAAACATTCTAAAATATGCTAATTAAAATTACAGGCTTCATTCCCATCTCATGATTTGCTATACCGCAGTGTTGTTCACATATAATGAAGGATACAGCCCTATATGAAAGTATGGAAAAATAAAGTCCAGTTTACTCAGTAGTGAGGTCAGAGTTGAGGGAGGCTCTGGGCTCCTACTTTTAGTGCTCGGTGGCTATTGTTTGTCCCTCCCCTTCCTTAAATCAGCACCGTCACCCCTCCCCACTCCCATTGTCCTCTGGCCCCTGCCCGGCTGCCTTTGGCATCTTGCACCTGAGTCCTCACTGCAGAACAGAGCATTCCAGGGTAGGGCGGCAGGATATGTCAGTATCCTAAGGAGGGTATAATGTCCCTGTTCTATGACATAATGCCCATATTGTACCTCAAAATTGTGTTTCATTTTCTTATGTAATATTTGAGCTGGAATTTGAAGCCCTTAACTTCTTTGTTTTCCCCATTTTGCCCAACATGATTAAGAGCAACCGGCTAATCTCATTAGACTCACTAGTTTGGTAGAAAATACTTGAAGGTATCAAACACATGGTCACCCAGAGCATCACCTCTTATAAGTATTTGATTGAAAATATCCAATGGTAATATTTTGTATATCTCTATTACTACGCTATGTCGGGGACTATCAGTGCTCTATTTACTAGTAGATATAAACTCATTTATGACTCATTAATGCTTTAAGTAAAAATAGAAGACCAATTCCAGAAATCAAGAGAACCAATTCAGAAAAATCACCCTTAAGATTCTATTCCTCCAGAAGCACTATAATCTGCATAAGTCAGCATTCTCTAGAGAAAGAGAAACAACAGGATATATAATGTGTAGAAATAGATATGGATATGGACATAATGATATAGATATGGGGATTTATTTTAAGAAATTGGCTCACTTGATTATTGGGGCTGACAAGTTTAAAATTTCTAAGGCCGTTAGGCTGGAAGTGAAGAAAAGAGTTGATATTGTAGTATTGGATTTGAAGTCTGCACAGGCCATTAGGTTATAAACTCAGGCAAGATTTCCATGTTACAATCTTGAGAGGAATCCTTCTCTCTGGGAAATCTATTTTGGTCTTAAGGCCTCTGCTCACATGTTTGGATGAGGCCCACCCACACAGAGGGTAATTTCCTTAACGTGAAGTCAGCTGGTTTGTAGATGTTAATCACATCTACAAAACCCCTTCGCTGCAACATCTGCACTGGTGTTTGGCCAAACAGCTGACACCATGCCCAGCCTAGACAAGAATTCTGTGCGGTTAGCTGTCATACCCCCACGGTCATGCTGAGGCCAGCTGCCACCGTCAGCACCCTGTGGTCTTCTAGGGATGAGTGGGCACCTGGCCCTGGGAGAACCTAGGCAGGGCCTGGCAAGCAATTTATGTCTTGATACATTGATGGAAAAAGTACATTTACCAAAAATATTTTTGCCCTGGGAGTTTATAATTGGAATATATAAAAGATGGAGAACCAACCAGAAAGTCACAGGGCAGAAGCATCTATAACTTTAAGCAGTACCGAGGCAATCAAAATTACATAAAACTTAAAATCATGAGGAAACAGTAAAATAGAAAGTGTTCAAGTGTTGAGAAGAAGGTCCTGGCTTCAGAGAGAGCAGGAGTCATGTAAGATAAAACAGACAAGGTGAAAAGGGATAGGATGGTGCTCCCACTGTAACTTCAGTTTCCATGAAATCATTATCATTGAAATTCTTATTTTTAAGTAACCTGAAGTATCCCGAAAAGCCCCTACTAGTTCCCAACTTGAGTTGTTTTGAGCATTTAAAAATGAAAAGCCCTAACTAAAAGAGGAGCCAAAAAGAAAATTTTACTACAGGAAGTGTTGCTTAATCTGAAGTGTGAGAAATGAGTTAAGTGCTGGAAACCACGGGAGCAAGTTCAAACACAACCTGTGTTGTCCTCGCGGCGCAGTCTGTTCTCCCGTGCGCGGGGAACCAGGTGGAAGGTCCAGACACAGGGGCTGTGAGGAGAGGGTAACTGACCCTGTCAGCACTGGGAGGCCACTGAAGGAAGGTTAGTTCTGGGGAGTACATGGCACACGGCTGACACTGATCACTCTTGACTAGGTGAGCACAGGATGGGGGTCTTTCCATTTCACATTTAAAAAACACAGATTTGAACTTTTTAAAAGCATGTATTTTTTTTCAGTAAATAAAGTGAAAATAATATTTGCATGTCGCTATAGCATATGATACAAAATTTAAAAGTGTGTCAGAATTGTAAGTGTGTCAGAAGTGTCTTTATAATCATGAAGAGCTGAATGGAAGGCCAAAACTACTGAAATCTTCAGATCTGATTTACTTAAGGTCTCTCTGGAACCATGGAGAGAGACTGTGGCCAACTGGAAACGCACATGGGGCAGGGGCACCAGTCAGAGTCAGAGGCAACTGGGGGCCGGCCTGCGGGAGAGGCGGGTGGTGAGACAATACAAAGCAGACTGCGGAGATTTGGCAACACTTAGTGCCCTATGGAATGTGGGAAGAATGGAAATGGAGAACTAAAGATGATTTCCAAGTTGCTGCCTCAAAAGTGAGGCAGATATTAATTGGTGCAAATGTAAATGCAAATACATTATGGAGTTATCACAGTTTAAAGGAAAATGAGACAGGAATGTTTTGAATTGAAAAAATACATATTAATTCTTAAATAATTGGGACTAAGAGCTAAGAACATTTTTACTGAGGAATAATTATGAGTTAGAGTTGCCCTAAGAAGTATTTAAGTTTTGTTTACAAGAGAGAGCATATATGGGGCTGTACTGTTGTCGCTCAGGAGCACTGAGGCCAGGTAGGACAAACTGCACTGTGAATGATTCAACATCGAGTTGCTTAGACATTGCTGCATGACCTCTCATGACCTTCCTTTAAGTAGGAATGGGAGGGCGCCCGCTCAGGCTGCTTGAACCTCACATTATACCATCTTGAGCCAATTTTTTAAAACTGACAAGGATGTATATACAGCTTGTAGTGTCTTGATTGGAACACATTTTGCTTAAAGTCATCTACGTTTAACATAAATATTTAATCAAAGTTGTCAAGTGTAAAGTATCAAGCAACAGTAATTTTTCAACTCAGGTGTCTAGCCTAATCAAACCTTAAGAAAAAGTGCCGTATTCGTAATGATACCATCATTTTATTGAATCATCCCAGTTAAATTTGATTTCAGTGCAGAAATCACAACATTTGCTTTTCTTTGATAGAAATGCAGCCCAGGGCTATAATTTTCATTTTGATTGAAAGGTATATAGCTCGTGATGTTTGGGGCACCAAATGAAATTCAAAACTGTGACTCTCATTCAGCCCCATGTTCTATGACCCTTTCTTTAAACTGAGGAATGCAAAGGGAAAATATTTTCTATATTGATTCCTTACCTTTTCCCTTTTTTTTCAAAATGAATTTCTGTTCTGCTAAAGGAGGTAAATCTTTTTTTAAAGCTGTTGAACTGCACCAATAATACCTCCAAATATGATTCCTGAACATTAAGAAAATAATGTTATTGGGGTTTTATTATCCTATGCTGACTCCTGGAGTTGAGATGACAGTTAAGTGAGATGATATACATGGAAGCTATTGATGGAATCATTCTTATGAAAAAGAAACTATAAAACTGTGCAACCCCCTGTTATAATGTTATTAAACAGCATTTCTTCATGTATTCTACTAACTCATCTAAAATGATCTGAAGACCATGTTTGATTACATTGAGATATACACTTTTGGATATTGCCTAAACACATGAAAGTGCCATATTTGGACATTGGAAAGATGTGTCAGACTTTGGTAGCCAACCAGGTGCAGATACAACTGTAAAGTACAGCTGTTAGGTTTAGGGAAAGAGAAATCTGCATGTACTTGTATGGAAAAATAAGTAAAAATATTAGACAACAAATATTGTTATTAGTAAGGTACATGGAGAAGGTGTGCTCAGCACGGGGACAAGTGTTCGGCAACACCAGCCTGCAGACATTTCTGCTCGGTTGGTCGAGGCCAGATTCTTCCCATCAGAGAGGGAGGCTGGTGTGCATGATCCCCATGAAGTAGCGTGAAATCAGTAACAGCGAATGAAAGGCAGTATGAGGGCATAAATTCAGTATAATATGCAAAAGACTAAAATCTATGTATCTAGAAAAAACTGTGTAAATTTGAGGGAATGTAGAAGAAGCTACTCAGGGACTAAGAGTAAGCAAGTGAGTGTAAACCAGACCAAGAACCAGAGGCGGCACGGCGATGGGGGTATGTCCTCAGCATGGCAATAAGGATATGTCTGACAGTGTCTGGCACTAGAAGTATGTGGGGCTGGAGGAGCAATAAGGCTGGGAACATATGCAGCCAGAAGCCAGTTTTTGAATATCTACAAATTCTAAAATGTGGTTCATCATTCTGACAACCAATTTTATGATATCTTCCCTAAATTTTATAAGCTCAAGTCCCCCTAAATGTGAATTCCTCCCTGGATACATGTGTCTGGAGAGGAAATGGTATTTTTTTGGAGTAAGTACACAGCTATTTGTGGGACTGCATACCCAAAGGGCAAGAAATCCCATTATGTGCTTTCATTACAGCAGCTTCTACGGAGATCATGATGCTGATTTTGACTCAACAAGGAATACTGTTACATAACTTCAGTTAATATTTCACATTGTTATCAACCTTGGGGATTTGGGGGATTTTGAGCCACTGTAGTGATAGATTTAATACTATGTGAAATAATGGACAATTTAGATGACACATATATCTTCCATGATTAATCCAAAGCCTTAAATTAGTTGGCCAGTTCTGCATCTGCTACCATCCTATGAACCCATCTCTCCTTTCTCATTGTGTAGCCAGAACATGGTAAGTAAACTTCCGTGGAGTATTTTTATATTCATGAGTTTGTGGAGATGAATCCTATCTAAAAGCAAACTCCAAAGTGTCTTCAAGAATCTTCCAACTATCTCAGTCTGTGAGTTCTATGTATTTTCATTAGTCACTGAAAAAAAGGAAATTAAACTTTATATGCCACTGTTGATATAAATGTGTATTTTCTCTAAAATGTTGTTAAATGTGCGTGTGTGTATATAGTTCACATTGTATAATTTGTCCACTTATGTTTATGTATGTCTGTGTTTTGTATAATTTCAAAAGAGCTGAAATCTTAACTACATTAGGGTCATTGATATTTGATATTTGTTATTATGTGTTTTTGTAAACTTAGTTCAACAGTCTTCTAAAATATGATCTATTTTTCCATTATTTTAAATCACTGAAAATTAGATTAAATTTTCCTAATTCAGACAATAACTCCTTTATCCACAACTTTGAAATAGAGTGTTTTTTGATGTCAAATGAAAATCCCGATATTGGCCACACAAATTTAGAGAGTTGAGTTTTTGAATCAAAAATTGATTTCTGAAAAGCATATGTTGATTTTATGAAGAATAAGTTTCTAACATCATATTCATTTTATACCAGATACATGCAGCTCTAAGTGATTTTATTAGTGACTCACTCAGTAAATGGCTTGTTCCCATCAATTTTGAGGCCTAAAGTTTTAAGGGCATTTTAAAAGACAGCAAAATCTCATTGATTCACGTCAGCCAAAGATATATTTAATTTCTTCTATTCCTGTTGTCCACCATGTAAGATCAGTACTTTATCAAAAAGTCAGTCTTAAGAAAGGATATTTTTTAGGAAATAGCAAAGTAGAAGTTACAGAACTTTCCATGGGAAGACTGGACATAAATTCTTTTACAATACTCTTGTCTTTCTGTTTCTTAATAGGAATGAGAGAAAAAACATAAATACAAAAAGCAACATTTATATGATAAGCTTATATTCAGTGAAGCACTGGCTTGCACATTGGAATCAATTTGATGAGTATTAGGTACAAGCTGCTAAAGGTACAAAGATGATTCAAGTATTGTTCTTTGAAGAGACAGATAAGTAAACAAAATCACGACTGTGTAGAGAACATGACTGTCTTGGTCTAGGGCTTAGGTGTGAGAAGACAACTCTTAATTTCTCCCCTAGGCTTCTCACTCACTCTCCAAATGCCAGTTTACCTCAGAAATCTATCGCTGGTTGTTTTTCCTTTCCAAACTCTGTTAAAGTTTGTGTGAGATTATTCTGTCCGTGGTCTTAATTGTCAACTTTAAGCTGAGAGTTTCCAAATGTATGCCTCTAGCCCAGCCTTCTCTTCTGAGGGCCAGACTCATCCCGCACACCTCTACCAGCCACCTCCCAGGCAATGTCCTAGAAGCCTTTCATATTTATCTGGTAAGAAATAGAGTTCACCTTCCCTGATGTTCCTTTCAGATTTACATCATCTGTGGTCTCAACAATTCATTCATTTTTTATATTTATATATTGAACCCCAATTTAGTCAGGTCCAGCATAAAGTTTTATGAATAAAAGTTTAACAGAACAGACTGTATTCATGGAACTTATACATTTATTATGCACATCTGCACACACACACACAACTAAATTACCAATCACAGTTCTGATAAGTGATTTGAATTATAGAGAGTTTTAATCATTAAATAAGTCAAAAAAATAATAGTCCAACTTAGTAGGTAGGCATATTATTGAGGACTGGCTTTGAATAGAAAGTGAGAGAGAATTCTTAAGAAAGTCACATTCAGTTCTAGAGACGAGGAGGATTCAGGTAGAGGAGATGAGGCCAAGGCACGCTGGAGGAAGAGGGAATGACTGAAGATGTGAAACATTTGAGAAACTTTCACCCATAAAATTTTATAAAAAGTCACCATGTTCCAATCCATTAAGAAATCGAGAGAATCAGTATTCTAGACACCACATTCTCTGACCAAAGCGCATCTAAGTTGAAGAGCAATAGTGGCAATGATAGCCATAGCCAAATGGGGTCAAAGCAGAAGCTGACTTCCTTCTTTCTTTGGTAGCTCAGCAAAGAGCTGACTTACACCTGTGGGTTAATTCGGTGGAAGAACAGGCCATGCAGTCTTGAGAGTCATCGGCTACACTTGCCCTTCAGGCTACATTAACGGTAAGTTTCCATGGTTTTAACTGCTTGGGTGCCCCCGCCAATCCTTCATGCTTACACATATGTGGAGTTATAGGACCAAGTCCTCCGGCTTAACTTCTTTTCAGGTGTACCTGGTCAGGTTATTCGCCGCCCCCATGCATACTTTCCCCTGGATGGTGACAGGAAGAGGGCTGAGTCTTCTATTGTCTTCTCTGCCTGTGCATTTCCCAGTAACACTTATTTTACATGTATTCTGTGTGTCTTTAATGATGCGTGTCTGTGCCTTCTTTCATATGTAATTACAGAAACAAAACTTTACATTTAAGGTCTTGTATGCAGCATTTTTAATTTTGGAAAATTCTTAGCCATTGTTCTGGGGCTTTTTTATTTTCTGTTTTGGCATCATTTACTCTTTTCTCTCTTTTTGGCATTCTTATTAAAAGGCTGTTGGCACTGGCACACTTCAGTCTTCCTTCTATTTTAAATTTTCTTCCATTCTTTTCAACCTTTTATTCTGTCCTAATAGCTTTACGTCACTAATATACCTTTAAAGTGTCAGCTCTTACTAATGTCCTAATATTACTCCTGCTTATGAAAATTTATAATATATTTATTTTGTCTGATTAATTGCATACTACTAATAATTGAAACACAAAATTAAGAACAGCATTTTAACTCATTGCCTCATGGCATGGGGCCAATTTTAAAGATCATAAAAATTAATAGGCGTAATTTTGTTTCAAAATACTATAAGAAGACCAATGTAAAATAAAGATAGAATTGAAAATACATTTCAAAATAAAATATGTTTCATGAAAATAAAGTTTTACAAAGGAAATGAAACAGAAATAAGGGTTCAAGGAGATGAAGAAATATGAAACTATTGACTGTTGAAGAGTGTGTTTTTAATAGTAGATTTAAGGTATCAAAATGCTATGATATTTAGATAACATGATACATTTAAAGGAGAAGTGAAACAATTCTTTTAATGGAATATTCACATGTTAGAATTACATCCTTTCTAATTACTTATGAATTCTTGAAGTCAACTTATTGTGAAGTATAAAATTGCACATAGTTTTTTCAAAAAATATAAGGGGTTGTAGCAAGCAGAAAATAAATGTTATAGTACTGGATTCCTAACCTTCGCAATAAGACAAAATTTTTAAAGACATGGTTGTATAAATAGAAGTCTAAAAATATTATTGGATATATTATGAGACTTAATACATGAGTTTAGCAAATTTGTGGAGGTAAAGACTAACATAAAAACTATATAATTTATTTGTATACTTTGCAACAAATGGGAAAATGAAGTTTAAAATGATGCCATTTACTATAGTATCACAAACTTAAATATCTAGGAACAAGAGTTATAAGACCTCTAAGCAAAAAATTTTTAAATAACACTGAGAGAATTTCAAAAAGGCTTAAAAGTTAATGGAGGGGTATACCATGTTTACCTTTGGATTGCTCAGTATTATAAATATGTAATTTTCTCTGCAAATTGGTATATAGACACAATGCAATCTCCACAACATTTTTGCTTTTATTTTACTTTTATTTTATAGAACTACATGAACTGATTCTAAAATTAGGGCCAGGAATACCAAGACAATTAGAGAATGAGAGGCTTGGTTTTAATCATAAAAAATTTCATGATTTATTAAACTGAGTAATTAATACAAGATATAGGAATAGAAAATAGACAACAGTAACAAGATAATAGGTCCAGACACTCAGTCCCATATATATGGAAATTTGATTTATGGTAAAGGTGGCCATGCAGATCAATGGGGGAGGGAATTATATCTAAATAATGCTGGGTCACCAGGAAATCCATAATGAAGAAACTGACTCACAATGCACAAAAACCAATGTAAATGTTGCCAGGTTAGGGGCTTGGTACTAGGTCTTCTTTTCATGTACACAGTGTTTCCTACATGATTCCTTCCAGTCCATGACTTGAAATACCATCTAAATGCCAATCTCTAAATGTAGCTATCTCTTTAGGTTCTAACCTGTCCCCTGATTTCAGAGATAAATGTCTAGCTGCATTTGGTAGTTCTACTTCAAAGTGTAGCAGGTGTTTCAGATTTAGTAATCAGATTAGCCTGATTTGCTCAAAACAGACCCCTGGGTTCCCCCAAGGGTGTTCTTCAGTAAATTTTCCCTAACAACCGCAAAACCTTTTTCTCTTCCATTTTCCCAAATTTTAATTTTCATGGAGCACCAAACTCCATGACGTTCCTAGGACTCAGCCTTCCTTTTGCTTTTGCCATCCATGTCCAATCCATATGCATCTCCTAGAACAGTGCACAAAATAAACCTCAAATCTGTTCACTTCTTTTTGTCTTAGCTCCTTCCATGCCAGTCAAAGTTCTCACCCTTTATGCTCTAGCTGGCCTCACCAGTTCCACTTTTGCTCCCTATAGTCCATGCTATACAAAGTATTCTTTTAAATCCTACATTAGGTGATTTCTTTTCTTTTTGACAGTAAAATATAACTCAAATTAGTTCTCCTGGCTTACAAACCTCTATATTACCTCACCCCTGCCTTCCTCTCCAGCTTTATCACTCTCCTCTTACTTAGTTAAATATATTTGCCAAGTTATTTGTCCAATTATATTGAAGATCGTATTTGTATTTCCTATCTTTGTATATTGTGGATTTGTAAGGATTGCTGTTGTATTGACACTTTTCCTCAGCCAAAACTACACTACAGAAATAGGTAGGCTATCTTCATATAGTGCTTTTCAAAAGTACCTTGCAGAAGTGTTATAAGCATGATTGTTTGCAGTTTGATTTGAGATCTGCAGGCGGAAAAGGTGAAATGTAATTTCCAAGTAGTTATGTTTACCATTATGGTTTAATGACATATATTAGCCATACAATCCCAAGGGGGACATAGCCTAGGGACAGGATTCTAGTGCTTTATGCACAGAGGCAGCTGAGCAATTCTCATTAGTGTTAATAGGAGTCAAACCTACTGTAAACCTTAAGGCAATGATCACAACATGTTGCCCAGTGCTATTACAAGTAAACACCAACTATGAGAGAGCAGTTTCTGCACATGCATTTCAAAAAAACTACTTTACTACATTATTCACATGAGTATAAACTGAAAATGGAAGTAATCTAGGCACAAGTGAAATTTACTCAGTTTTAGTTAGTAGTATTTTAAAAGCTGCAGCTCAGTATTTTCAAGCAGAAAAAATAACCAGAAGAGTACGTTTTCTGTTGTAGTGACCTACTAGATGTTGTATCAGATTTCTTATTCATTACATCTCAAATATTGGGATTTCCTACTATGTACTAAGAACTGAGACTAATACTAGGGATAAGTAACTCAGGGTATTAGAGTGTCAATCTTTCTGAGTTTCACAGGAGATAAATAAAAATGCAGTCACAAAAAGAACTATTCATAAGTTGTGTACTTCAGAGGAAACATGGTTTTGGTTCTTGGTCTAGCAAGTAATGAGCTTGGAGGTTATTACTCCATCTTAACAACAGGTAAAAAGCTCAATGTTCTGGAAATAAATAACTCTTCTTAGATATACATTAAAGAAATGAAATCACAGGGCAAACTGCAACTCCCTAAGTTAGAGAGACAGGCAGATAGAGAGAATTACAACTTATGCAGAAACTATGACCAGAAACTTCTGCAGGAAACACTACCAGGTATATAATGTTTGGCTTTCAACAAAAAAACTGCAAAACACACTTAAAGGCAAAAAGTACATTTTAAAGAGACAAAGTAAGCATCAGAACCAGACTCAGATATGGCAGGGATGTTGGAATTATAAGACTGGTAATATAAAACAGCTATGATTAATGTGATTAGAGCCATTATGGATAAAGTAGACAGTATGCAAGAACTCCTGCATAGTTAAACAAACAGATGAAAATCCTAAGAAAGAACCAGAAATTGTAGAGATTAAAAAATGCTGTATTTGAAATGAAGAATGTCTTTGACAGACTCATAACATGGCTGAGGAAAGAATCTTTGAGTTAGAGAATATGTCAATACAAACTTCCAAATTTGAAAAGCTAAGAGAAAAAGAGGCTGAAGAAAAAATTGGAATAGAATAACCAAGAACTGTGAGATAGATACAAAAGGTATAACAGAAGCATAGTAGGGATACCAGAAGGAGACGAGAGAGAGAAAAGAAAGGAAGAAATATTTGAAACAATAGTGATTGAGAATTTCCCCAGACTAATGTCAGACACCAAACCACAGATCCAGAAAACTCAAGAGAACATCAAACCGGATAATGCCAATAAAAAAAACCCAAATGCACCTAGTCACATCATATTAAAACTATAGAAAAGTGAAGGTAAAGAAAAAAGTTTTAGAAGAAGCCAGGGTGGAGGGTAGAGCGGGGGAGTCCTACCTACGCAGGGGTAAAGATAATAATTACATCTGACTTCTCAGAAACTGTGCAAACAAGAAAAGAGAAGAATGAAATATTGAAAGTGTTAGATTAAAAAACCCCACGAGCCTAGAATTCTGGGCCCTGTGAAATTATCCTTCAAAGATGAAGAGAAAATACTGTCACTGAAAAACAAAAGTTTAGGGAATTTGTTGCCAGCCAGACCTGGCTTACAAGAAATGTTCAAAGAAGTTTTTCAGAGAGAAGGAAAATGAAATAGCGTCGAAGTAGAAATGTGAAGGTAAAATTAAAACTTTTCATTTTCTTACTCTTAATTGATCAAATAGATATGTTTATTCAAAGTAATTACAGCAGTGAGGTATTAGATAAATGTAGTTAGTATATAAATGAAAATGAGTAACAATAATGTTACATGGGACAGGAGGAAGGAATTAGGAACTTATTATTATAAGGAAATGTGCAGATTGTTATAAAGGAGTAAACAGGGAAAGAATTTGAACTGAGTGGTTAGGGATGGCCTCATATAGAGGATTGATCATTTGCTGAAAAACAAGATTAGAAACAAAGAGAAATTATGAGGCTACTGTCGACAGTTCATGGGAGAAGTGGTGGCTGTTGATTCTTTCTATAATAACTAAAACTTTTGGTTGGCAGTAATTTCAGTAATAAAGTGTTTCTTGACTATTTTATGGAAATATCTATGTTTTTATTGAGAATCTGTGTTTTGAATTTTATTTCAAGGTGTTTCGCATTTTCTCCAACATAGCCTATTTTCTGCCAAGGATTCAACCATTCTGAAAGTCCCTGAGATGATCTCTGAACTCCCTCATTTATCGTCTTCCAAATTTAACTGTTCATATCTTCACATTTAGGTGTTCTCACATTTCTTCAATATATTTGAAATGACATAGTATCATGCTTATATCCACACCACAATAAACATTCTTGCACTTTTTCCTGATGCACTTGTGCAAAACATCTTTATGATATCTTACTGAACAAGTGCCAGTCAGCAGTTCTGTGATGGAGAATTGGGTAAACATGATTTCCTTGTCTCTTGCTTTCACTGGTTCATTGGTGACTGAGTTGTTGGTCTGACTGCCATTCTTAATCTCGCTCTTCTCTTGGCTGTTTTACATTCTTTTCTTTGGCTTTCATGTCCTATAGTTTTACTCTGTTCTTTCTGTGTATCTGGTTTGACATTCATTAGTCTCCTTGAATCTATGAATTGGTTTTGCTCATTAATCCTAGAAAATTCTCACCTATTGTCTCGTAGAATATTGCTCCACCCCTGTCTTTTGATTCTAATAATTTGTTTTGAATCTGACCAGAAGTATGTTTGACATCTTTGTTTTCTCTTCTCCCTGTTATTTTCAAACCTGTAGTTCATATTTCCTTTTCTTTGTCTCTGGGTACCTTCTAAGCAGTTTATTCAAATCTATCTTCCAGTTCAGTAAAGCTCTTTCCAATTTTGTCTCACAGGCTGTTAAACCAGTTATTGTATTTCTAGATATTCTTTTAGGCTTGCTTCCCAAATCAGCTTTTCACTTTCAGTCAAAACCTTTTTTATTTTTGAAAATATTAAGGTATTTTATTGTATGTTCTCCAAATGATGATTCAAAGACCTCTGTAAATTCAATACTGAAATATATTGATTCTTCTTTCTCACTCATGGCGGTTTATTTCCTTCTGTGTTCTTCAATTTCTGATTGAAGAGATCATATTGTTATAACTTTACGTATATAAATTTCTTAAGGTTTAGGTTTAAAATGCTTTCTTCCAAGTAAGATTATGTTCACTACCAGTTTAGGGTCACTTTAAACTGAATTTCAGTTTTGACATTTTTAGGTCCACACAGCATTAACTCCAATCCCTAACAAAAAGAGCCATTTATAGTTTGAACTTCATAGGGATGGCTGGTTTTGGCTTTGTTTGTTTGCTTGATTTCTTTTGCTGTCTCCTCAGGGAGGGTTTGGGAATTCCTTTACCAGCAGATGTCCCACCCCTTTCCCCCTGGAGCAAATATTTGCTTCAATACTTTTTCAATTTTTTAAAATTTGTGAGGTTTCATTTATTTGGGCTTCAGATTTTCCTTAGTTTCCATGTCTTTCACATGATGTTTAAAAAGTATGTTATCTGTGATTTTTAAATGTTCTTAATCAGAAGAGTTTGCCCATATATCATATTATTTTCTTATACCTTGCCTATTACATTTCTGTAGTTTATATTGTAAACTCTATTCACGTTTAAGGACTTCTAGAGAATTCAGTCTCCTATTCTCTGCAAAATTCATTAACACTTTCTTATGGAATTTCAGAGATAATAGTAATGTTAATATAAGATAGTGTTAATAAAGTGTGAAACCTGACAAACCCAAATCAAAATAGAGTCAGTGTGGCTAAGGGAGGCGACTAAAATGGATCTGGGAGGCCATTAAGTATATAGGGTCTGTACGTGTCGGCAGTTCACATCTCTGAAGAGTGTTAGAGCTTGCTGACAAACCGCGCTTCTGAGACCACCACCGACCGGTTCTGGACTTCGATGGCCTTGTACATGGCTTTGGCCACAGCAGCCAATCAAAACAGAACTGTGTACCAGCTTCTCTGCTGTCTCCAAGCACAAAATGTTCGAAACAATTTATATGAAAGGATATTTCTGCTGTTTATCTTTAAGAATCTCAAATTTTGTCAACAATTCAGATACTCTTTGGGGTGCTACCTAAGTCTGTCTCTCCTAGGGTGCAATCTCTGAGACCCCAGTAAATATACAACTAATGGTTTTGCAACTTTGTGAGTTTTATGGTTTGTTTTTGGTTTGGGTGACTTTGCATGGTCTCAGAGAAGTGGGATCCAGACAACCGACCTCTGGTTTTGGTACCACAGTGGCTGCAAGCAAGGGGCCTGCCAGAGGCCATTGCTCCCACTGTCTCCTCGACTGCCTGGGTTCCCAGTGGCAAGTGCTCTTGGAAGAGAGCTGCCCCCCTGGCTGAGGCTCAGGCCTTCATCTGGGTATCCGCAGGCCATCAGCCGCGGTCCTCACTCATCTCTGGGGAGAAGAAGATTTATCTTCACTGCATTTTGAGTGGAAGATTTGGGTTTCAGTTTCTTATTGCCATTCTGGTCAGTGCTCAGTTATGGGAAGGAATTCTTCCAAGGGACTTTTTTATGAACAGCCCTCTTTGAGCCCTCTAGCTGGATTTTGTGTTCAAAGAATATGGTCCCTCATCCTGTAAACTTCTTCCTCAATGCGCCCACATTACACGGGACAGCTTAAAATGCTAGGGGCCACTTTGGGGATCTTTCGAATTTCTGAAATTAGTTTATTTGATGCACAATTGGAAAAAGAAAAGAAAACCAAGCATCTGGAACAGGAGTTTATTTCAGCTAGTATTTGGAGGTCTCTAAGAAATTAAATGATTTAATCTTGCCTCCTTACAAGAAAAGAATTCTAAGCTTTCTAAAGCTAACTGCTGTCTCCCAGAGACTAACCTAGAAAAGCTCACTGAGACCATTCAGCTAAATGCTAAAGGTCCTGCTCCTCCCCCACCCCCTCTCCTCCCTCCCGCCTGTACATCCTAGTTTACCTGAACTTCTCTCCTATAATGACAGCCTGGAGGTTCCCCTAGACCCCCCTGCCATACAGTCCCCTTTTAAAGTCACACCTAATGAAGGAGGCTCTAAGACTTCATCAGTTACTTATACTGCTTGGATTAAGGAAGAGTTACACATCATCAAGGACTTTCCCAAATGCTTGAAAACTCTAGGATTCACTAAGGAATTCAGTTCAGTTATTCAGACCTATGAACCTGGCTATTCTAACCTTTATCAACTTCTCCACATACTTGTAAGTGAGGGTCATGCAAAAGAATGTATGGAAAAAGCAGGCTGCACAAAGTTTGTGATTATTTTTCTAAGTGAAAAGTTGCAGATAAAACAGAAGCTTTTAAACTAGCTAAAGATTTACACAAAACTATCCTTAAGATTTTCCAAATACTATAGATTGGAGTAAAGTTACTGTGACCAAATGAATCTCTTTTTCATTATTATGACATACAGGAAAAAAATTTTAAACAATACTCTGTAAATGATAAAATTAAACATGAAAACTTTTGAATTCAGTAAGTTAGTTAAAAGATAACAACTTTAGGCCTCTAATTAGGCCACTAATCTGGGTGATCAGTTATCTCACACCATGGAGGGAGCATCACAAAAAGAAAGCGGCCCAAGCTATGTGCTAACATATTCCTGATTAAAAATGTAATTACAACAGCTAACAACTCTCAGAAATTTCTCAGATCTTCTCTTGTCAAATATGTTTGTAATTACTGCGAGAAACCTGGACTTTGGAAGAATTGTTATAAACTTTAAAGACAACTAGGGAAAGAATGCTGATGTGATAGGACAGGTCATCTCTGGAGACAAAATGGGTATCTCCCTATTAGTTCTAACTGACAGCTTAGGGGAAATAGATCTTATTATTGGAAATGACGTGACCTGAGTTTGTAGATGGAAGCAACCCTGCAGTTTTAAACCCCACAAGCCTCTATTTTCCCTTCTTTCAGAGTACAGAAATACCACAAATCACAGGAGTGTTTAATACCTCTATGAAAGTTTCTAAATTCTTACCTCTCCCTTTTGAGCTTGGGACCTTACTAGACTTTCAATCCCCTCTGGCCCCTACGGCCACCATTCTCTTATTAGGGTGTGATTTTCTTAGATTTATCAGACACACATTTCCTTCTCAAAAGGGAGAATATGTTTTTGGAAATTGAACAACACAAATAGCTTCTGTGTTGTGAAACTTCTTTAAAGTTTCTCAGGTAGTGCTGAATGTGTTCAGAGCAAGTGTCCTCAAAATATGATTATTTAGCACATGACCATTTTGAGCTGGAGGCAACTGAGACCCTGCAGACTCAATAGAGTAGCTATTGCCTTCCTTCTTGTCTTGCTTCATCTGCTTGCCTGGGGCATGCAGGCTGTTGGTTCTTTCTCTTGACTATCCCTGGAACTGACTCTGGATCTAGAGAATGTAGTATCTTTTGCATCTTCTCTAGTGACCTTTCTTAGTCATTCAGTATTTGCCAGAAATATTTACTGTTTGTGGGTAAAACTGCAATATTTCCAGAATCTTTCCCCTGGCCTTAGTGCATCTCCATATCACTAAGGTGCTTCCAAGGGGTGGAGAGAAGGATAGCCATTTCCCTATCAATGGGCGATTATAAGGGGGGATAGAGGGCATACCACTGGAGAGGTTTGGCGGAGCTGATTTTTTGCAGTAGTGTGGTGAGAGACATGGGTGAGCAGAAGTGGACGACTGCTTGTAAGCAATAAATGGATTTCGCCCACTTTATTTCTCCCTTTGACTGATTTCGGTTCCAAAGGTAATTTTCCCAAGCTGGAGAAAGAGTTCCCCCACAGAGTTATACTGTTTGTCTCATCTGAAAACTGACAACGTATTTAAAAGATCTTTTAGTAACTCTGTAGAAAAAAGTTGGCCAGATTAGAAACTGATATTTAGACAAGAGTTTTTTTTAGACCTTCTCCCTTGAGTTTAACTTAGAACCATGCACACAGAGGTGAGAAGCGAATTGCGGATAACATCCTTGGATAAGTGGTTTAACCTATAACATCATTTAAGTTACACCCAATTGTTTAAGGAATTGAGAGTATCTTTACCTATCTTACAATCTTTGCAAAACCAGAAGTTCAAGTCTAGAAACAGGTCAAAGTCTAACTATCTTTACTAATTCCCAAACCTTCCATACTAATTGCAAAAGGCTTTTAACCTCTCAGGGAACTCTCATCTAGATCATCTTCAGTTTCCAAGACTGAAAAAAAAAGAAAAAGAGACTTTTAAAAAGTACAAATGATTATAGAAGCACCCTTGCCTAAAATCTAGCCCACAACTTCTATAAAGTTTACTTATCAAGGGCAAATATAAATCTTAAGTGTCTTCTCCACAAATATTACTTGAAAAGCTTTAGCTATTTGAGCAGATATCCTTAACTTATTTCATCTGCCATAAAAACAGTTTGAACCCAACTTTATTTTTTTAAAGTGGTGAATTTTGTATGATTATACCCATTGCATGGCTAAAAAACTTTAAAACAATAATATAAAGCATCTAGATATGTTCATATAGGTCTGTCTGTATATATGTGTTGTAGAAATATATTTTTCTACCTCTGGATAATATTGCTAAAATTAATTGTAAAAGAGTTCTATTTAGTTGGATTGAAGGCAAATGCTTATAAGAATTGGCTATGCTAAAATTCTCAGAAATATAAAAACTAGCCCAGAAGTTTTTCAAGTTAACATGATCCAGGATTAATTCTTAATAAATAAAAGATAATTAAAGTTCATTAGTTTAATTAAAATAGAAATGTCTTTAGAGGCAACAGCATTAAATATAATGATATTATTCTTGCTAGGTTTACTAAAGGTCAAATAAACTCCCATTACCTTGTCACGGATTTAGTTAACAAGAAAGATAATTTAAAGATCATGGTGAGCTGTGTAATACCTCAGGAAATTTTCATGACTAATTGTGGGTAAAATTGAAATATTTCCAGAATCTCTCACCTGGCCTTAGTGCATCTCCATATCAATAGGTATTTCCAAGGGGTGGAGAAAAGTAGTCCATCTCCCAATCAGTAGGTAATTACGAGGGCGAGTGAGGGCTTATCTGGACCAGAAAGGTTGGGTAGAGCTGGCTCTTCTTCTGTAGCCGGGTCGAGAGAAACGTGGGATGACTGCTTGTAAGAAATAAACCGGTTTCTCCCACTTTATTTCTCCCTTTGACTGATTTTGGTTTCAAAGTTATTTTGCCCCAGTATTTTCCCCCTGGAATTACACTAATATTAACATATTTTTCAAATGACATTAATAGATGTAAGTAAAATAAAATTTTATAAATGAAATTTTCAGCAAAATTTATGTTTTATGGTATGTCTATTTAAATAGTTTCTTAAATCTCTTTGGTGACTTTCACTCCTAGAATTTAACTAAGTTAAATTAAATTGTGGGAATCCATTGAATATCTAGATTATTTCCAAATAAGATAAAATATTGAGATATTAATTGTTAAACAAATCTAAGTTTACCTACTTATGTCTTCTTATTACAGAGAAACTAAAGATAAATCTGGGTCTGTTGGCAATCATGTTTTGTATTTCATTGAAAGACTGTACTATGAAGAAGCATGTTTCCAGAAATTATGAGATTTATTAATAAAGTTGCCAATTTAAAGAATGGTGGTGTAACAGATGGTTCATAATTGCATACTACTTAGTTTTCACTGGAAATTAAGGTTTGTAAGGGTTAAATTTATAATGAATATATTTGGTTAAGGCTACTTGAAATAACTAGGGAAATATCTCTGTATGCAAAAAAAAGTAATTTTGTCCTAAAAGTGAGTCTGGTTATTTAAAGAGAGAAAAATAGGACGGATCTGAATGTTAAAAAAAATAAAGTTATAGAAGATTTGTGAAAAAGGAATCTTTTAGAGATAATTTAATGTGTGGTCAAGCTGGCCAAGGTTAGAATGAATTTATTTAAGAGTTTTAATATCAAAAGCACTCTGGTACAAAATGAGAATATAGTTTTCTCTTGGTTAAAAAGATAAAGTTTTCTGATTAGCCTGCTTTTAATAGGAAATTATAAATGAAGATTTTTCTTTATCCTTAATGTAATTTGTCTAAAAACAAAGATCTACATTTTTTTCTTTACCAGGTCTTTGACTGCTTAGAAGAAAAAAACTTAGTCTTTTCAATAGTGAAAAAGCTAAGGCTTTTTAATTTTCTGTATTTGTCTACAGAATTTTTAATAGTCACTTTGGTTAAATGGATAACTAAGTATGTATCACAGTGACCTATGGTCCTATTTTAAGTGTTTTAAAAACCTTTTAATATTTTTCAGTTATTCTTAAAATACTGAATGTTCACATAATAACTAAATTTTCTTTTTAACTTAATTACAGTGAATTCTCATTAGATCTTTAATGGTGGATAATAAATCTATAAAGGTAGACTCCAATCTGCTCCTACAAAAATATTGGCCCTTCATTACCAGACTGCTGCCATACTGGTGTTTTTATACTGTGGCAGTAGTCTGCTCCTGAATCTGAGAAGTTAAAATGATTAAATAACGGCTATCAATTAAATGAATGGTTAGGGCAACAGGAAACCTAAGAAAACCACTTGGTTCTTCCAAGCTCCCTGGCAAACTCTGTTTTTGGCTTTTGTATTCCTTCACCCACTTTTTAAAAACCAGTTTTGGCCCCTCCTGCCTCTGGACCTCCCTCTGGACCTGTAGCTGGACTTAATTCAACTGCCACTTACTCTGATGTTATAAAATGTTCTTGTTATTTTAAAATGTTTCTCCCATTTGGGCATACCTCCCACAGTCTCTAGTGATCAGGGCATATTACATTAGCCTTAGTAAAAGCCTTGCAAACTTCTTAAAATTATCACTGTCAATCATCAGGTGAGGTAAAAAAATACTAATGTAAAAACTGGCTCTTCATATGTGCCAATGACTCCCTGTATTTTCAAAACATGACTGGCTTACTTTGTGTACCTCACAGATATATTGTTGTGTGTGGATATAGTCATCAAGCCTGGGCACATGAGAGCCTTGGAACTGGAGGGGCCTCAGAAGTGCCTGCCTTTTCGGACATTTAACCATCCCTTTTACTATTCTTAAAATGATCACAGGCACCAACAATGAACCCTATTTTTTTAAAAAAGCATCTTACAAATAATACAAAATTATTGCAATGAAGATCTCTCTGAATATGAAGATAATTCCTGTGGTCAATATTATAGATGTGACCTTCCTGGAGGGTATAATGGTGGATAAAACATTACCTTGTCCAAATATTATTTTCCTGGGCAGCAATTACAATGGTCCAACATGATCTCATTATTAGCAACTTAACCAGGACTGTTAATAGAATTGCTAGAGTCACTGCCTGGGCTCTTAGAGTCCAGCAGTGATCCTTAGATTCCTTTAAAAATGTTGTTCTTGGTAAGAGAATTGTCCTAGATTACTTCCTGCTGTAATTGTATAACCACCTCTCAGTAAGTAGAGTTAGAAACTATCAAACCTTTTAACCTAGCCATGTGCTTTAAAGGACTTCTAGTTGCTCATTAAGATGGTCAAAATTTAAATTCTCTAATATTTTTAGCTGGCTTCTTTTCAGAGCTCAGGGCATTCTTACAATGGGCATTACAAACTCTGCTAATAATTACTGTTTTAATTTTTTGCTTGCTTTTTTTAGACTACTGTTTTGTGTTTCTCATTGTTGCACCACAACATAAGATGTCAAAATCAGGATGACCTAGAAGCTCAGTGCAATCCATCAACCATATCCTTTAGTTACTGAAATTGATACACCATTGACGTCTCAGCCTCATTTTGCCAAAACCTACCTTTTGTTCAAATTTGACTATAAGCTCCCTATAGCCAACTCCTCTAACAACCCCTAGTGAGGGACACTATGGGTCCTGAGTGGATAAAATAATCACTCTGGCAAAACAATGGGAAAATGAAACAGTTTTGATCATTATTGCTTTCCAAGAAAGATTTCAGTCAAAAGGAGGAAATGTGAAATGTGACAAACTGAAATCAAAATGAAGTCAGCTTGGCTAAGGGAAGCAATTAAAGTGGAGGTGGGAGGTCATTCAAGAAATGGGGTATGTACACATCAGCTGTTCACATCTCAGGAGAACACTGGGTGGGACTGGAACTTGCTGCCAGACCGCAGTCCTGTGACCACCAACTGCTGTGGACTTCTTTGGCCTCATACCTGGCTTTGGCCATAGCAGCCAATCAGAAATTGAATAGCATGCCAGCTGTGCTGGCTCCAAACACAAAACATTCAAAAGTTTATGTAAATGAATAAAATTACTGCTGTTAACCTTTAAAATGTCTAAACTTTGTTAACAATTTGGAATATGGTTTGGGTTGCTACCTGCATCTACATCTCCCAGATTGCGAATCCCCAAGATCTCAAATAAACACAACTAATTGTTTGCAGATTTGCCTTCATAATATTTTTTTGGTTGACAAAAGGAATCCAAGGGGGAGGAATGTCCAAAATGGCTAAAAAAGATAGGCCAAGGGAAAATTCTGAGAAGGGGCACATGGCTCTGCTTTATTCAAAAGGAATGAATTTCTCACTGTAGATTTTAAGTTGATTTTAGGATAGACTCAAAGAAAAGTGTCCCAAAGAGACCAGGTAGGTAGAAACAGTTCTAATGCTGTTGCTCAAAGAAGGAAACATCGATAGACATTTTCAGAATTGTAATCAGTCCCAAAATCTAAAAAATAAAGAATGTCAGGAGCATAAACATACATAAGAAAGAAGGAAGAAATACAGGCACCACAGGAAGAATGTCACGATTTTTCTTATTTTATACTTCATACTTAGTTCATAATACACTCAAATACAATCAGAAAGTGAAAAACTGTTGTTAAAGCCCAACATCAGTAATGTAAAAATAATCTTTAATAATGAACTGAAAAAAAAATATAGTTAGCACTGCCATAATCTTTGATTTGTCAATGAATCTCCAGTTACCTACCAGTATAGTTGTTACTTTCATCCCAGAAATGCATTGATTCCTTCACCAAAAGGCTTACCTGTGTCAGGAAGACCTTTGATATCAAGCAGTGAACAAGGCAGAGAAGGTCCTTGTACTCATGGGAAACACAGACGGGGGAAACAGACAAAGACACAGGTCCATAGGTCAGTAGATCAGCAGGTTGGTAGGTAGAAGATGAGTAAAATGATTGCAATGGTGCTAACTGTTTAGAGAAAGTAAAGCAGGGGCAGGGAGGGTCCAGTAAAGGGTCACTGTATTAGCTTAGTCTGAGAGCTGGCCCACGAGGGGAGGCACTGAGCAAGATGGAATAATGAACACCAAGACTCACAGGGAGCCGCAGGATTGAGAGGCTCAAGTAATCACAGTGGGTCTGGCACACGGCTGGAGAATGATGAAAATGGCGAGAATGTTCAGAGCTGAGGAAAAGAAAGTTTGGACACTGTTACAATAACAATTACACCTTGGCCTGAAATACTGTAGGACCCCTGACCCACCTTCTGTGTCTTCTTTTCCTTTCTGGATAGAAGAGAGTGGTTAAATTGCTTCCAACATCTACTAGAGATGGCCTGTAGATCTGTAGTTGCTTTCTGATGTCACTTAAGGATAAGATAAGGAAAAGACACTGGGAAAGAGGGTGAGGTAAAATGTGGTTTGAATGCACATATTCTTGGTTTCTTCATAAAGTACAGAAAAATTAGGATCCAAAAGAAAGACAAAACAGTAGAGGAGAACAGAAGCAAAGAGATGTCAACGAACGTTTGGAATCTGTAGAGCCAGCACATGAATGGAAACTGAATAACAACAAAAATGCTGGTCATGCTCTGAGTCTGAGGGCATGGGGAGAATAAACAGTGCTGTCCACACTGCTGAATCCTAGAAAGGTGGAGGATTTGTCTGTGAGGGATGTTTTTGAATGTGGAGAGGAACAGCTTACATTCTGTTGTATTTTCTTAGAAGTTTGAAAATAGACACTCAAAACGTTATCAGAAAGGCACTAGGGGTTGAGTGAAATTCAGAGCACTATGAGGCCATCAGCCTTCGTCCCCCACCTGTGCTCATGAACATGGCAGTCAGGCTCATGACCTGCTGAGACCCAAAGGAAGGCCTTAGATGTGCTGAAATGAAGACAGCCATTGGCCAGAGGATGAAGTCCTGCACACAGCTCTGTTCAAGCAAAATATTCAGTTGGCCTTTTCAGGAGCTTGCTCTTATGTCTGTTGGATAATCCAGGAGCACCAGGCATGAGAGGTGCAGACCAAAACCAGGACTCACAGGCAACAAAACATGTCAGGAAGCAGAAAAACTGTAGGGGACAATGGAGACATGTTTTTAAACTATGAGATAAAAAATTTTCAGCTGCTGTTTATGGTCATGCTGTTGATTAAATGTGAGATTAGCATAAAGATATTTTTACAATACAAGATCTCAAAGCATTTATCTCCTGTGCTCTCATTCTCAATAATTATTTTAAAATAGAATATGGAGACATGGACCTGAGTGATTAAAAACGGGCAGAGGCAGTAGGAGCTTATAGTGTAAAAAGCGTGATTGTCCGCAGCTGTGCACCAGGAATGGGGACGGACCAATCTGACTGGAGTGGCAGGACGGAGAGCAGGAAGGGCTGCCCCCAAGGGAGGGTCGGGCAGAGGGCTGATCCGCACGTGCTGAGGGAAGAATTTGGGTTCTACTAGAAATCTGGGGGATGAACTGGTGAAGACAGCAGTCCTAGAACAAAATACTTTTAAAAGTTGTAAGTTTAATGAATGGGAAAAAAATTGAGGAAGGAATGTCTAGACCATAGCCCATCACACAGTTATATTATGGCTAATGGGACAATAAGCATTTAGATTCAGCTGACTTACTCTTGAGTTCTGACCCTCTCACTCACTAACAAGGTAATTTAGAACAATTCCTTGGACCATTCTGAGTCTTAGTTTTAATTTACCTTTAAAAGGTGATATTACCATGCAAAAACTTGTTCGTTATACTTCAGAAGATTGGAGACTGTTGAGAATTAGGCTTGGGGTTGATTAATGATTGTGCATTGAGTCCCCTATACAGAATTTTATTGTTGTTAACAACCGTATGATCAATAAATATAAGAGATGCCCTCTCAAAAAAAAAGGTGATATTAATGCCTATTTCAAAAGAATGCTGTGTTAGATTAGCAAATGTGTTATCTATTCAGTATTTATATTTTTCAGAGTTTATATATTTGTACATTATATATTTCAGTATTACGTATTTATTCAGAACAAGACATGGAAAATAGAAAATGCATTTGATGAAATGAAATAGAAGGAAAACAAATCAATAATTGATAAGAAGGTTATTTCCTAAAAAAAAAAACTCATTTAAAAGCCACAGATTTCCCCAAGAATGGTTCAATTAGCTCTTTTAGCCTTTAGGAAAGATAATTGTATAAGTAAATTACTAACAGAGTAGAATAGAGTTAAATTGGGAATAACAAGAGCTGTGGAAAAAATCAAACAGATTTTTAGAAAAAGGGGTATGACAAAAAATTACACATTATTAAAACATGGGAAGCATATCTGCAAAATTCAAATGGAAGGAAGATAATACATGCTAAATTAAACTATTGTTATGACCGCTCATAGTTCTATGTTGAGGTAATGTGCCTTGAATCTGCGTTCCCTGAAAAGATGTTCAACATCAGTTACTGATGTCTGGGGTAAGTGCCAGAAAAAAGAGTGAAATCAAGTGGAAAATGTCACACCATAGATAAAAAATGGCCTTAACATTGCAACTCTTGTTGTCTGATCCAATTCAGTTGAGCTGGACCTTTGTGGTAGGGGCCAGACAGCATTTATCCAAAACGAATGCACCCCAGTCAGCATGCAAGAATATTGAATTTAGAGCCAGGCAGTACCACTAGCAAAATGAAAAAGAGTAATTAAAATTCTTCCAAAAGAAATATCCAGGTGGTTTTGCAGGTGATTTCTACCAAAACATTAGTAATAAATAATTAGAATTTCATGGAAATTCTTTCAGAGAATAGAAAAATTAAAATACTCACCAATTTTATAACTATAAGAGATATCATTTAAAAATATTTACTGGAGAGCATTTGTTCTGTCTGTGTCCCAGAAGAAATATAAAAGAATATTTTTGGCAGCATTAGTTGTCATGGCCTCAAGTGGAAACAATTAAAATGTCCATCAATGCATGAATAAATCTTGGCTTATTCAGATAATAAATTCAGAGGCAAAAATGGTGAATCCTAATTAAAATCATCAATGTCGATGGATCAAAAAACCTAATATTAAAGGGAAAAAGCAAGTCACAGAAGAATAAACACAAAATGATTCCTTTAACACAAAGATCTAACCCCCAAACCTGAACATTAAATTCTTTGGAGAATCATTCACATGTGGTAAGAATTTTAAAGAACTTCAAGGAAACATTTCACAAGAATTGAGAATAGCAGTTGTTCACCTATGGGATGGAGAGACCAGTGATGTGATACAGAGGGGCACAGAGCAGGTTTCAATGGGACTGATAAAATTCTGTTTCTTAAGATGGATTTGTTGGTTTTAACATCGTTCTTCATCCTGGAAAATACTAGACATACTGTGATTCTGTGATTTGTAATAAGAAAGATACATTTGTCTTCATCTGTATTCCTATCACAGAGCTCCTAAAACCCTTGGTATTTCCTAAGTATGAGAGCAATAAAGGTGTCTTCTATGTTAATGAGGTGACTTTGGAAATATCAGAGGTAACCTAAGGATGGACTGGTTGCCAGGGGGACCAGGGGAATCACCTCATGAGATTCAAAGACTGGAGTTTACTGTCCCACGCCTGACCTCTGTGATGAGGAGCAGAGCTAGAGGTTGAATAGACTGCCAGTGGCCAAATGATTTAATCAATCGTCCTACATAATGAAATTATGAAAATAATAAAATGAAATAAACCCCAAAAGGATGGGATTCAGAGAGCTTCCAAGTTGGTGAACAGATGGGGATTTGGGAAGAGTGTTGCTCTCAGAGAGGATGGAATCTCTGAGACCTTTCCCCACACCTTGCCCAAAGCATCCATTCCATTGGGCTTTTCCTGAGTTACATCTTTTTATAATAAACCAGGAATCTAGTAAGCAAAATGCTTTT
This sequence comes from Manis javanica, assembly GCF_040802235.1. Lineage (NCBI taxonomy): Eukaryota > Metazoa > Chordata > Mammalia > Pholidota > Manidae > Manis > Manis javanica. Next base: position 105,330,283 of record NC_133161.1, on the reverse strand, counting down.
CTGAGTTCTGTAAGTTACTCTAGCAAGTTAATTGAACCCAAGTAGGGGGTCATGGGAACCTCTGACCTATAGCTGGTTGGTCAGAAGCACACATGATGCCCTGGCCTTAAAATTGGCACCTCAGAGGGGCAGGAGGCAGTCTTGGGACTGAGCCCTTAACTTGTGGAATATGATGCTATCTCTGGGTAGTGCCAGAAGTGAGTTGATTGTAGGACATTCACCTGGTGTTGAAGAATTGCTTGGTAGTGGTGGTAGGGGACCTGCGTATTGGAGTTGAAAAGACTTGTATATACTCTTGTATGTGTGATATATTTTTTCTAGCTTTAGACTGAGGTATAATTGATAAATAAAATTATAACATTTTTAAAGTATACAACATTGTGGTTTGACATATATATAAATTGTGAAGTTATTACCAAATCAAGTTAAGTAATGCATCACCTCACATAATTACCTTTTTCACTTTTTTATTATTGGTGAAAATGCTTAAGATCTGCTCTCTTGGATATTTTCAAATACATAATACAGAACTATTAAATATCATTGTCATACTGTACATTAATTCCCTAGAATTTATTAATCTTTTAACGAAAAATTTGTACATTTTGACCAATTTCTCTCCATTTCTCCCAATCCCTAGCCTTGACAGCCACTACTCTACTGTCTGTTCATATGAGTTTGACTTTATTTTATTTACTTACTTATATTCCACATATAGGTGTAACATACAGTATTTGTCTTTCTTTGTCTGGCTCACCTCATTTAGTATAATGCCCTGCAGTTTTATCCATGTTTTTGAAAGTGGCAGAATTTCCTTCATTTTTATGGCTGAATGATGCTCCAGTCTGTGTGTGTGTGTGTGTGTGTGTGTGTGTGTGTGTGTTTGTGTGTATAAAGTGGAAGAGAAGGGAATACTTCCAAACTCATTCTGAGAGGCCAACATCACTCTAATACCAAAACCAGAGAAAGACACCACATACACAAAAAAATTACAGACTAATATCCCTGATGAACATAGATGCAAAAGTATTCAACAAGATAGTAGCAAACCAAATTCAAAAATCAAAAAGATCATCCATCTTGATCAAGTGGGATTTATTCCAGGAATTCAAAGATGTTACAATATTAGAAAAATCCATCAACATCATACACCACATCAACAAAAAGAAGGACAAAAACCACATGATCATCTCAATTGATGCTGAAAAAGCATTCAACAAAATTCAGCATCCATTCATGATAAAAACTCTCAACAAAATGGGTATAGAGGGCAAGTACCTCAACATAATAAAGGCCGTATATGACAAACATACAGCCAACATCATACTTAACAGTGAGAAGCTGAAAGCTTTTCCTTTGAGATTGGGAACAAGATAGGGATGCCCACTCTCCCCCACTTTTATTCAACATAGTTCTGGAGGTCCTAGCCATGGCAGTTAGACAACACAATGAAATAAAAGGCACCCAGATTGGCAAGGAAGAAGTAAAACGCTCCCTGTTTGCAGATGACATGATATTGTACAGAAAAAAACCTAAAGAATCCACTTCAAAACTACTAGAACTAATAATTCATACAACAAAGTTGCAGGGTACAATATTAATACACAGAAATCTGTTGCAGTGCTATATACCAACAATGAACTAGCAGACGGAGAAATCAAGAAAAAAATTCCATTTCACAATTGCATTAAAAAGGATAAAATACCTAGGAATAAACCTAACCAAGGAGGTGAAAGACCTATACCCTGAAAACTATAAGACACTCATGAGAGAACTTAAAGAAGACACCAATAAATGGAAATACATCCTGTGCTCATGAATAGGAACAACTAATATTGTCAAAACGGCCATCTTGCCTAAAGGAATCTAGAGATTCAGTGCAATCCTATCAATATAGCAGCAGCATTCTTCAATGAACTAGAACAAATAATAATAAAATTCATATGGAACCACAAAAGACCCCAAATAATCAAAGCAATTCTGAGAAGGAAGAATAAAGCTGGGGCGATTACACACCCCAACTTCAAGCTCTACTACAAAGCCACAGTACTTAAGATAATTTAGTATTGGCACAAGAACAGACCCATAGATCAATGGAACAGCATAGAGAGCCCAGATATAAACTCACATATATATGGCAAATTAACATATGATAAAGAAGCCACTGATATACAATGGGGAAATGACAGCCTCTTCAACAACTGATGTTGGTAAAACTGGACAGCTACATGTAAGAGAGTGAAATTGGATTACTGTCTTACTCCATACACAAAAGTAAACCTGAAATAGATAAAAAACTTAATGTAAGTTATGAAAACATAAAACTCTTAAAAGAAAACGTAGGCAAAAATCTCTTGAATATAAACATGAGCAACTTTTTCTCAAACACATCTCCTTGACCAAAGGAAACAAAATAAAAAATGAACAAATGGAACTACATCAAACTAAAAAGTTTCTTTATAGCAAAGGACACCATCAGTAAAACAAAAAGGCATCCTGCAGTATGGGACAATATATTTGTAAATGACAGATCTGATAAGGGATTAACATCCAAAATATATAAAGAACTCATATGCCTCAACACCCAAAAAGCAAATAACCTTATTAGAAATGGGTGGAGGATCTGAACAGATATTTCTCTAAAGAAGAAATTCAGATGGCCAACACATACATGAAAAGATGCTCCACATCGCTAATCATCAGGGAAATGCAAATTAAAACCACAATGAGGTATCACCTCACACCAGTTAGGATTGCTAACATCTAAAAAGCAAGGAACAACAAATGCTGATAAGGATGTGAAGAAGGGGAACCCTCCTACACTGCTGGTTGGAATGTAAATTAGTTCAGCCATTGTGGAAAGCAGTATGGAGGTTCCTCAAAAAACTAAAAGTAGAAATACTATTTGACCCTGGAAGTTCACTCCTTAGAATTTACCTGAAGAAAACAAGATTCGTGATTCCAAAAAACATATGCACCCTTATGTTTATTGCATCACTATTTACAATAGCCAAGACAGGGAAACTACCTAAGTGTCCATCAGTAGATGAATGGATCAAGAAGAGGTGGTACATATACAAAATGTAATATTATTCAGCCATAAGAAGAAAACAAATCTTACTATTTGCAACAACATGGATGGAACTAGAATAAACCTAATTATGCTCAGTAAAATAAGCCTGGCAGAGAAAGACAAGTACTGAATGATTTCACTCATTTGTGGAGTGTAACAGTGAAGTGAAACTGAAGGAACAAAACAGCAGCAGTTTCACAAACTCAAAGAAGGAACTAGTGGTTATGAAGGGGTGGGTTTGTGAAGGGTGGGTGTAGAAGAAGGGAGAAAGGGATTATGAGCAGTATGATTAGCACACATAATGTATAGAGGTCACGGGGAAGGCAGTATATCACAGAGAAGGAAAGTAGTGACTCTATAGCATCTTACTATGCTGATGGACAAGGGCTGCAATGGGGTGTGTGGAGGACTTGATAATACGGGTGAATGTTGTAACCAAAATATTCCTCATGTGAAACCTTAATAAGATTCTATGTCAATGATACCTTAATAAAAAAATACATAGAGAACTGTTGTATCTCAACACCAAAAAACTAATAACATGATTAAAAAATGGGAGAGGACCTGAACAGAAATATTTCCAAAGAAATATAGATGGCCAAGAAGCACATGAAGGATGCTCCACATGGCTGACCATAAAGGAAATACAAATCAAACCCGCAGTGAGATACCACCTCACAGTAGTTAGAATGGCCACTATCCAAAAGACAAGAAATAACAAGTGTTGGTGAGGATGTGGAGTAAAGGGAACATTCCTACTCTGTTGATGGTAATGTAAATTGGTGCAGCGACTGTGGAAAACAGTATGGAGTTCCTCAAATAACTAAAAATAGAAATTCCGTTCAACATAGTAACTCCAGTTGTAGGAATTTACTTGAAGAAAACAAAATCTCTGATTAAAAAAATACATGAACCCTTATATTTATTACCACATTCTTTACAATAGCCAATATATAGAAGCAACCAAAGTGTCTATCCATAGATGAATGGATAAAGAAGATGTGGTACATATACACAGTAGAATATTATTCAGTCATAAAAAGAAAGATATCTTGCCATTTGCAACAACCTGGATGGACCTAGAAGGTATTATGCTAAATGAATTAAGCCAGCTGGGGAAAGACAAATACTATATGATTTCACCTATTTGTGAGATCTAAAAATAAAACAAAACAAAATGAACAAAACAACAATAGACTCACAGACACTGAGAAGTGACTAGTGGTTACCATGGGAAGGCATTAGGGTGGGTGGGAAAGGTGAGGGGGATAAAGGGGCACAAAAATCTCAGTCATAATATAAGTTGGTCATGGGGATGGTAGTACAGCATGGAGAATATAGCCAACGGTTCTGTAACATCTTCCTTTGTTGACAGATAGTAACTGCACTAGTTGGGTGAGGACTTAATAATGTGTGCAACTGTTGAACCACTGTGTTGCATACTTGAAACCAATATAATATTGTGCATCAAGTAATCCAATAAAAAAGCACAATAAAAATTAGAAGCCATTTGAAGGAATTTATATAGCTACTCAATAAGGTCATTACTATACTATCATGACCTCTTAGTCAAGATAATGACTGAAATTCAAATGAAAATCTCTAAATCAAATGTAGTTTTCCTTTTTTTTAAAAAATGTAAAGGCAAAGGAATTTTATAGTCCTTGGCTTACAGGGTATCTTACATTCAAATTCAGTAGATTATCCCACTGACAAATATAAATATTTTCAATTTCCTCCACGTGATGTTACAGGTATTTAAACTATTGCTTTCAGAAAGCTATTATCTTTCTTCCATGATAGACTATTTCCAAATACTTTGGTCATATGAATAGATTTAACTAGGACTCACTGACATACACATTCTTGTATGTTTTCTGAGCTAATAACAGGGTCTTGCTTCAGTCTCTCTGTTTCTGACACTGCAGACAATCCCAGTGGCTATCGGCACTGGAAATGCAATCTTTTAACACTGAATCAAAATAGGCCCTTTCCTTAGAAGTCGTTTTCAGAAAGAGTGTTCTTTGAAGCAGAACATTCTGGAATATTATCTCCCTCAAAACATTTGGGTCCTTTAGCTTAAATGTATATCTCTCATCATAAACCGTTACCTACCTTGAAATTCCAGTGTGCAAAAATCTGTTGCTTATAAATAGCATATTTATATGTTAAATATTTACAGCTCATGGACCTTCATTCCTTTTTTATTCTTATTGCCCTGAAGACAATTTCTATAGTAATTTTAGAGATATGGTGTAGTAAATGAGGTAGTCCTGAAAAAGAGCATAGAGTGAAAGCAATTTAGGTTGAAATGCTCCAAGTAAATGTTTGGTTTTGTGTGTGTGCTTCAAGGTAGATTAAGATGGAACAAGGGAACGAGAGCTTGCTCTCTCACCTGTAATTAAAAATATAGGATCTCAGAATTTTATGGATAGAATCATATGGCCAATAAATTACTAAGAAAAGTAGAATATGCTCTTTGTGTTACCAGACAACATTCATTGGCAATATGATGTAGATTTTGACCTAACACTTTGTTATCAATTTCTATGTTATATAAAATAAATAGTAGTTTCATAATTTGTACACTTAAGTACATATTAATTTAACAGTGACCAGTGTGTAGCTTTGTTTCCTGCTTTCCAACTTACTAAATGGCTCAAAATAAAACAACAGTTAATGAAAACTGTGTTGTTAACATGGAGGTTTGAAATATGTGATTTTCTCCTGATGAAAACAAAATAAGAGAAATCACTTGTGAATAACATATGGCCTGAGACATTTACTACGGTTTTATCTTGAAATATTTTGATGGGTCACCGTGTTTACTTCAATAGTTGTCTTGGGGCTTTGTGTCTGTTGGAATGGCAGCCATCAGTCAGACATGACAGGCAGTCAGGCTCATTATAGTCTTAACTGATTTCCTAAGTAATATCTAAGTCTGGTTAACATTGCAAATAAACCTTCAAAATACTTAGCTATTAGCACTGATTTCTCTTAGCAAAATTTAGCAGAAATTGAAGAAGGGTTTTTAGCAGGGAAATGGCAACCTTTAGTGGAAGAAATTGTTTTTATTTATCCTGATTATTAAATTCTACCACTAATAACAATTTAATAAAGAAAAACTTTCTGAAATGTACATAGATATGTGGGTATTTCTTAATATGAATATATGTGTACATATAAATATGCATATACAACTACAGAATAAAGTAATTTTTATGTATAAAATATAACTACACATAAACTTTGCACATGTAAAATATAGAGGTATGTAAAACACCTTTTTTATTAAGATATTATTGATATATACTCTTATGAAGGTTTCACATGAAAAACAATGTGGTCACTACATCACCCTTATTATAAGTCACCCCCATACCCCATTGCAGTCACTGTCCATCAGTGTAGTAAGATGCCACAAAGTCACTATTTGCCTTCTCTGTGCTACACTGTCTTTCCCATGATCCCTCCCCACCATGTGTGCCAATCACAATACCCCTCAATCCCCTTCCACCTCCCTCCCCACCCATCCTTCCCCACCCCTCTCCTTTGGTAACCACTAGTCCCTTCTTGGGGTCTGTGAGTCTGTTGCTGTTTTGTTCCTTCAGTTTTGCTTCACTGTTATACTCCACAAATGAGGGAAATCATTTGGTACTTCTTCTCCGCCTGGCTTATTTCACTGAGCATAAAATCTTCCAACTCCATCCATGTTGTTGCAAATGGTAGGATTTGTTTCTTTCCTAAGGCTGAATAGTATTCCATTGTGTATATGTACCACATCTTCTTTATCCCATTCATCTACTGATGGACACTTAGGTTTCTTCCATATCTTGGCTATTGTAAATAGTGCTGCAATAAACATAAGGGTGCATGTGTCTTTTTGAATCTGAGGAGTTGTGTTCTTTGGGTAAATTCCTAGGAGTGGAATTCCGGGTCAAATGGTGTTTCTATTTTTAGTTTTTTGAGGAACCTCCATATTGCTTTCCACAATGGCTGAACCAGAGTATGTAAAATATCTTAAATGGATTTTGCTTCTGGGTAAAGACACATATCTTCCATTCAAATTTTTTATTAGCATATTTCATTTAAGATTTTCCTAATCTTGTGAATTAAATGCAACTTTGTTCTTTCTAAACTGCATTTTAAAAGCTTATACGAACTATAAGTAATAGACTTCCTAGTCCAACATCTTGCTGACTCCTCTACTGTATACTGGCAAAAAAGGTTTATATTTTTATTGTATTTCCCTTCTTGGTTATTTCTTTGTAAACATCATCTTAGAAATAGAAACTGAAGAAAAAGGCTATCTTCAAAATGTTTTTGAATTTACAGGAGAAGATTGTTCTCATTTGTTTTCACAGGCGCATATAGCGTTTTTTGTGTTTGTTGCTCTTAACCATAAAGGCTGCAGTATAATATGTGATGTATTACATCATTTTTTTCTCCACACATCCTTTTTTGTAGCACCCTACATTTTGAGAAAAGATGCTTTCCAGACTGAGGAACAAGTTCAGAACACTGAGTGAGCACGGCTTCAAGTACATAATATAAAGACTGGGCCTATCAAATTGCTTTATATCTGCTCAGCTTCAAAAGAAATCAGTTTATTTGCAGAACCTTTAGTAGTTGAGGGATACAAAGTTAAAAGATTCTTATTCTCATTATTTTTTTACTGATATCACAAAGGCTAGTTCTTAATTTCTCATTCGAAAACAGCGTTTTAGTTTTATTCACCTTACTTAATCAGTTGTGAAAATCGTAATGTTGGAATCCTACTCTTTTCTTCTTGGTAATTTTCCTAATTATAATTGATTTTATATTTTGAATTTTGTACAGCTTCCAGAAAATGTTTTAACAAGTGAGGATTTTGTAAAATACAATCAAAATTCATAAACAAATTATCTGCCTCTTCAGTAACAATGTGAGAAAATTGCCAAGCATTTTTTAAAACTCTTTTCTGACTGGAAGGATAGTTGCAAATGAAACAAAAACCAAAATGAAAACAACCTAATTTACGTATTCCATAAATTTTGTTTTTCTTTGGCAATGAAGAATGATCAAAACATACTACTTTTCTCCATTTATGAAAGATTACACATGGGGATTAAAGATGGCAGCATGAGAGGAGAGACAAGGCCTTCCTCCTAAAACTGGATACAATTAGAAAATTTAATTGGCACAACTAATCCTGAGAGAGCACCAGGAAGGAGGATGGTGTCAGACTGCACACACCTGGAGAAAAGAGCAGACCTCAGCGAACGGGGTAACGTACCAGAGCTGTAGCTCCGTGGGACCCGAGCCCCTCCCCAACCCCAGCTCACTGGTGGGAGGAAGACAAATGGAGCAGGGAGGGAGTGGAAGGCTTGGGTGTGCTGAATACCTAGCTCCAGAGATCTGCTCTGGGAGCACAAACCTACATTTCATGGTGCTTTCATGAGACTCGCAAGACTACTGGGTTGGAAAGTTAATAAAGGCAGAGTTCCTGGAGACACTGGGATTCTGGCTGCTTGTGGAAAGCAGGGATCCATATCCAGGTGCTCTGGGACAAAAACTTACACCTGTGTGACCGGCCCACTAGTGCAGGCAGTGGAGACAGGCACAGCAGCCAGGAGGGAGGGAACAGCTCTTTCCTACCCCCAGGCACCAGTACCGCTCCCCTGCAACCCCCAACATTGCTTCAGGGGCAGAGCAGCTCCAGAATAGAGCTTCTGGACACTAGAGGGCACCATATACAAACATGAAACGCCAAAGGAACCTTGTCCAGAGTAAAATTGTTAATACAACTCCAGAGAAAGATTTAAATGAAATGGACCTCATGACTCTTCCTGAAAGGGGGTTCAAAATAAAAATTATCAACATCCTAATGGAGGTATGGAAAGACATCCAAGAACTCAGGAATGAATTCAGGTCAGGGATCCAATCGTTAAAGAACACGATGGAGGGTATTAAAAGCAGGTTGGATACGGTGGAGGAGACAATAAATGAAACAGAAACCAGAGAAGAGGAATACAAAGAAGCTGAGGCACAGAGAGATAAAAGGATCTCTAAAAATGAAAGAATATTGAGGGAACTGTGTGACCAATCCAAGCGGAACAATATTCGCATTATAGGGATACCAGAAGAAGAAGAGAGAGAAAAAGGGATAGAAAGTGTCTTTGAGGAGGTAGTTGCTGAAAACTTCCTCAATCTGGGGAAGAACATAGTCCATCAGGCCATGAAGATCCACAGATCCCCCAATACGAGGGACCCAAGGAAGACAACAGCAAGACACATCGTAACTGAAATGGGAAAGATCAAGGAAAAGGACAGACTGATAAAAGCAGCCAGAGGCAGAAATAAGATCACTTACAAAGGAAAGCCCATCAGACTAATATCAGACTTCTCAGCAGAAACCTTACAGGCCAGAAGGGAGTGGCATGATGTATTAAATGCGATGAAGCAGAAGGGCCTGGAACCAAGATTACTTTATCTGGCAAGATTATCATTTAAGTTTGAAGGAGGGATTAAACAATTTCCAGATAAGCAAAAGCTGAGAGAGTTTACCTCCCACAAACCATCTCTGCAGTCTATATTGGAGGTACTGCTATAGATGGAAGTGTTCGTAGGGTTGGATAGCTGTCACCAGATGTAGTAAAATCAACGTAGGGAGGGTGGAGCAGCTGATTGCGAGGCAAATGCAAAATTAAATTGACTATCCCCAAAGTCAATCAAGGGATAGATAAAAAGTACAGAATTTGATACCTAATATATAAAAAATGAAGGAGGAGGAAAAAGGAGGAGAAATAGAAAAGAACGTTTAGATTATGTTTGTAACAGCACACTAAGTGAGTTAAGTTAGACTCTTAGATAGTAAGGAAAGTAACCTGGAACCTTTGGTAACCACGAATCTAAAGCCTGAAATGGCAATAAGTACATACCTATCAATAATCACCCTAAATGTAAATGGACTGAATGCACCAATCAAAAGACATAGAGTCACTGAATGAATAAAAAAACAAGACCCATCTATATGCTGCTTACAAGAGACTAACCTCAAACCCAAAGACATGCACAGACTAAAAGTCAAGGGATGGAAAAAGATTTTTCATGCAAACAATAGGGAGAAAAAAGCAGTCAAAATAGACTTCAAAACAAAGAAAGTAACAAGAGATAAAGAAGGACATTACATAATGATAAATGGCTCAGTCCAACGAGAGGATATAACCATTTAAAATATATATGCACCCAACACAGGAGCACCAGCATATGTGAAACAAATACTAACAGAACTAAAGGAGGAAATAGACTGCAATGCATTCATTTTAGGAGACTTCAACACACCATTCACTCCAAAGGACAGATCCACCAGATAGAAAGTAAGTAAGGACACAGAGGCACTGAACAACACACTGGAACAGATGGACCTAATAGACATCTACACCCAAAAGAACTCTACACCCAAAAGCAACAGGATACACATTCTTCTCAAGTGCACATGGAACATTCTCCAGAATAGACCACATACTAGGCCACAAAAAGAGCCTCAGTAAATTCCAAAAGATTGAAATCCTACAAACCAACTTTTCAGACCACAAAGGTATAAAACTAGAAATAAATTGTACCAAGAAAGCAAAAAGGCTCACAAACACATGAAGGCTAAACAACACGCTTCTAAATAGTCAATGGATCAACGACCAAATTAAAATGGAGAGCCAGCAATATATAGAAATAAATGACAACAACAACACAAAGCCCCAACTTCTGTGGGATGCAGCAAAAGCAGTCTTAAGAGGAAAGTATATAGTAATCCAGGCAATTTAAAGAAGGAAGAACAAACCCAAAAGAATAGTCTAATATCACGATTATCAAAATTGGAAAAAGAAGAACAAATGAGGCCTAAAGTCAGCAGAAGGAGGGACATAACAAAGATCAGAGAAAAATTAAACAAAATTGAGAAGACTAAAACAATAGAAAAAATCAATGAAACCAAGAGCTGGTTCTTTGAGAAAATAAATAAAATAGGTAAGCCTCTAGCGAGACTTATTAAGAGAAAAAGAGAATCAACACACATCAACAGAATCAGTAATGAGAAAGGAAACATCACGACAGACCCAACAGAAATACAAAGAATTATTAGAGACTAATATGAAAACCTATATGCTAAGAAGCTGGAAAACCTAGAAGAAATGGACAACTTCCTAGAAAAGTACAACCTTCCAAAACTGACCAAGGAAGAAACACAAAATCTAAACAAACCAATTACCAGCAAAGAAATTGAAGCGGTAATCAAGAAACTACCCAAGAAAAAAACCCCTGGGCCAGATGGATTGACCTCGGAATTTTATCAGACATACAGAGAAGATATAATACCCATTCTCCTTAAAGTTTTCCAAAACTATAAGAGGAGGGAATACTCCCAAACTCATTCTATGAAGCCAGCATCACCCTAATACCAAAACCAGGCAAAGACCCCACCAAAAAAGAAAATTACAGACGAATATCCCTGATGAACATAGATGCAAAAATACTTAATAAAATATTAGCAAACAGAATTCAAAAATGTAGCAAAAGGATCATACACCACCACCAAGTGGGATTCATCCCAGGGATGCAAGGATGGTACAACATTCAAAAATCAATCAACATCATCCACCAAATCCACAAAAAGAAAGACAAAACCACATGATCATCTCCATAGATGCTGAAAAGGCATTCAACAAAGTTCAACATCCATTCATGATAAAAACTCTCAGCAAAATGGGTATAGAGGGCAAGTATCTCAACATAATAAAGGCCATATATGATAAACCCACAGCCAACATCATACTGAACAGTGAGATGCTGAAAGCTTTTCCTCTGAGATCGGGAACAAGACAGGGATGCCCACTCTCCCCACTTTTATTTAACATAGTACTGGAGGTCCTAGCCATGGCAATCAGACAAAACAAAGAAATACAAGGAATCCAGATCGGTAAAGAAGAAGTCAAACTGTCACTATTTGCAGATGACATGATATTGTACATAATAAACCTTAAAGACTCCACTCCAAAACTACTAGAATTGATATCAGAATACAACAAAGTTGCAGGATACAAAATTAACACACAGAAATTTGTGGCTTTCCTATACACTAACAATGAGCCAATAGAAAGAGAAATCAGGAAAACAATTCCATTCACAACAGCATCAAAAAGAATAAAATACCTAGGAATAAACCTAACCAAAGAAGTGAAAGACCTATACCCTGAAAACTATAAGACACTCTTAAGAGAAATAAAAGAGGACACTAACAAATGGAAACTTATCCCATGCTCTTGGCTAGGAAGAATTAATATCATCAAAATGGCCATCCTGCCCAAAGCAATATACAGATTTGATGCAATCCCTATCAAATTACCAACAACATTCTTCAATGAACTGGAACAAATAGCTCAAAAATTCATGTGGAAATACCAAAGACCCCAAATAGTCAGAGCAATCCTGAGAAAAAATAATAAGGTGGTGGGGAATCTCACTCCCCAACTTCAAGCTCTACTACAATGCCATAGTAATCAAGACAATTTGGTACTGGCACAAGAACAGAGCCACAGACCAGTGGAACAGATTAGAGACTCCAGACATTAACCCAAACATATATGGTCAATTAATATTCAATAAAGGAGCCATGGACATACAATGGGGAAATGACAGTCTCTTCAAAAGATGGTCTTGGCAAAACTGGACAGCTGCATGTAAGAGAATGAAACTGGATCACTGTCTAACCCTATACACAAAAGTAAAGTCCAACTGGATCAAAGACCTGAATGTAAGTCATGAAACCATAAAACTCTTAGAAAAAAACATAGGCAAAAATCTCTTGGACCTAAACATTAGCAACTTCTTCATGAATGTATCTCCCCAGACAAGGAAAACAAAAGCAAAAATGAACAAGTGGGACTATATCAAGCTGAAAAGCTTCTGTACAGCAAAGGATACCATCAATAGAACAAAAAGGTACCCTACAGTATGGAAGAATATATTCATAAAAGACAGATCTGATAAAGGCTTGACATCCAAAATACATAAAGAGCTCACACACCTCAAAAAACAAAAAGCAAATAATCCAATTAAAAAATGGGCAGAGGAGCTGAACAGACAGTTCTCCAAAGAAGAAATTCAGATGTCCAACAGACACATGAAAAGATGCTCCACATTGCTAGTTATCAGAGAAATGCAAATTAAAACCACAATAAGATATCACCTCACACCTGTAAAGGCTGACTACCATCCAAAAGACCAACAACAACAAATGTTGGTGAGGTTGTGGAGAAAGGGGAACCCTCCTACACTGCTGGTGGGAATGTAAATTAGTTCAACCATTGTGGAAAGCAGTATGGAGGTTCCTCAAAATGCTCAAAACAGGCTTACCATTTGACCCAGGAATTCCACTTCTAGGAATTTACCCTAAGGATGGAGCACTCCAGTTTGAAAAAGGCAGATACACCCCTATGCTTATCACAGCACTATTTACAATAGCCAAGAAATGGAAGCAACCTAAGTGTCCATCAGCAGATGAATGGATAAAGATGTGGTACATATACACAACAGAATATTATTCAGCCATAAGAAGAAAAGAAATCCTACAATTTGCAATAACATGGATGGAGCTAGAGGGTATTATGCTCAATGAAGTAAGCCAAGTGGAGAAAGACAAATACCAAATGATTTCGCTCATCTGTGGAGTATGAGAACAAAAGAAAAACTGAAGGAACAAAACAGCAGCAGAATCACAGAACCCAAGAATGGACTAACAGTTACCAAAGGGAAAGAGACTGGGGAGAATCGGAGGGTAGGGAGGGATAAGGGAGGAAAGAGGAATGGGGGTATTATGATTAGCATGTATAATGTGGGGGTTGGGGGAAAGGTGAGGACTTTGCAACACAGAGAAGACAAGTAGTGATTCTAGAACATCTTACTATGCTGATGGACAGTGACTGTAATGGAGTTTGTGGGGGGTCTTGGGGTAGGGGAGAGACTAGTAAACATAATGTTCTTCATGTAATTGTAGATTAATGATAACAAAATTAAAAAATATATATATATAAAAAGATTATACATGGTATTTTATTTTAGAAAACATTTATAATAGTTACATAGTATAAGTAAAATTTATAGTATTTTAGAAAATCTAGAAAACAAAGAGAAATATAACAGCTCAGCAGTATTATCCAAAATCCCTCCAATCATGGAAACTCTGAGAACATTTTGCTACAGGGATTTTCAGTTTTTCTTTCTTTAAAATATTCCCAAAAAATTAAAACCTAGTGCATTGTAATTTTATATCTATATTTTTCTTTGTTTACTCAACATCATAGTATAAGAACCTTTCCCTCTTTTATATGTATTATGAGACTGTGTTTTGTATATTAGCCCAAAATTTAATTAATAATTCTCCTATATTGGATTCAGATGTGATTTTACAATCTTAACTCCCTCAAATATTATACAATAAATCATGGTTCTTAAATCATCAGGTGTATATTTTCTATACCCTTGGGTATGTTCTCAGACATCAAATTATTGAGCACAAGAACACTTTTAAGAGTACTGATGGTTACATATCTTACACACACACAAGTACTTGTCTTAATATAATTTTATCAAGAAATTGGTCATTTCATCACTCTCTAGTGAACCCTAAAAATAAAAAAGACATTGTGAGTTTAGAAATGAGGCCTGAATGACCTCAAAATGTATAGCATATTGATCTGCACACTAGCTAAATATGGGGAGTTATTTGGTTCTAAATTTCATAGCAAGCAAAGGCAAAACAGTGATCTTCCGGTTCATTTTATCTGCACTGTCACTGATAGAAATTGAATGGTACTTCTTTAGATAACAATCCTCCTAAAGGAGGAGGACTAATAATTTATGATTGTCATATAAAATAATTTATAACTATCATAAATATTTACTATTATATATAATCATATTTTTATGGAGTTATTTCTTTTAAGAATCATGAATATGGGGTACTGGTAGCAAATCAAAATTCATTTCAATAAAATTACACAGGGGATCAATATGATTTGTTCACATTCTACTTGCTTTGGATCCTCAAGGGAAAATAGGGAAAAAGTAAATTTTAGAATATAGTACGAAGGCAAATGGGTTGTATTTCTTTAAAAAATTTCTCTTTGAGCAGTGCATGTCAACTGAGCTTTGGTTAAATATGAAGAAGAGTGTGTTAGAAATCATTCCTTTCAAATCAGCTGGAATCAGAGCACCTTTGCTTATAGGGTTCCTTTATGGTGAAAGCTTAAGGAGAGGAGCAATATTAAGAAAGCATTTGCAACTCAGGAGCATATTAATTTTATCTTGCTCATACCCAGAAAGAAATTACATGTACAGAAGACAAAACTAGAATACAGACATTATTAAGGGCAGCGGGCTGTGACCCCAGACTCCAGTATGGGACCTGTGAGTTATGGGGCTCTCATGGAAAGGCGTTTTTCCTAAAATGGAAATCTCCTAGGAGCCTGGAAACCAGAGAAACAGCTGGTCATTTGTTTTACTTTATGTCTAGCTGACTTGAATCTCCTCTCTTAAAATACTGTTAATTTGAAAAATGCCACAGAAAAAAAAAATTTGTGAATAAAAGAGAAAATGCATTCAGTTCTTAGATCTACCAGTCCTGGGCCTTCTCTCTCACTTGATATACGATTTGCACGCAGATTCTATCTTTTAACATTGCAGTGGGCCTCCAATTCCTTCAAAAAATCATCAGGTAATTTACAATGAAATTGTAAAGCCACGAAGGTGACACTGAGCTCCAGCAGAGGTGCCCCGCTGGCTCTGCCACAGACCATGCACGGCACAGAGTCCACACCTACAGAGAGGCAGCAAGGATCACTGCCTGTGAAACCAAAGGCCCATAAAGGCCAGTAATGTCACAACTGCTCTAATATTATTTACGATACACACAATGTTCCCAAAGAATGGGTGTGTCTTGGTGATCATCCCTGGTGTGTCATGGATGATGTCACAATAACCCTGCAAGGTCATTATTGTAAAATAGGACAGTATCAATTTATTTCTCTTTTAGCATAAAGGAAGATAAGAAAAAATAGGGTTCTTTTAGCTGAAAAAGAGTAATGGATGTTTATATATGTTCTTAAATTATATACATAAATTAAAAAATGTAAATATCACCCACGATGATAAATTAGGGGTAAAAAGTGCCTTGGAGAGTAGAGGTCACCTGGCAGAAGAAATTCAAGACCAAGTCATTTCATGGTTACTATGCTCAGAAAAAAAGATGATAGTCTAGTGTCTTACTTTTCATTTTCTAAGTCTAATCAATTATTTCTTTCAACATGCTTTCATTATTTAAAATTCCATTTCATCCACCAGAATCAACCACTCTTTTCTCTTTCCTGCCTGTCCCATGTTGCTCTCAGAAGCAGCTTCTAATTAGGAAAGCCCAAAGG
Source organism: Manis javanica (assembly GCF_040802235.1). NCBI lineage: Eukaryota > Metazoa > Chordata > Mammalia > Pholidota > Manidae > Manis > Manis javanica. The sequence goes on along the minus strand of NC_133161.1, from coordinate 105,313,759 downwards.
CTCAGGGCTCTGTACAAAACCCCACTTGGCAGTACTGGGTGAAACAGTGAACCCTGAAGGAAACAAAGGGCTTAGAAATTAGCAGAAAAAATAAAAATGGATTATAGAGGGGATATAATATTTTATTTCTATATAAGTTTTGCAAATATCTTTTTAGTTTGTTTACCTTTCAATTTTTTTCATCAATAAAATCAAAGTGAAAGAAACAGTTTTCATATTACTGACATGAATACAAGCAAAACCACCTGGAACCAAAATCCCAGAATCTCAACAAAGTGTACACTGTGAAGTGAGGGAAGAAAATAATTGTATATTTTTCCACCTTGCGGCCACTGAAAATTCATGAGGTTCTTAGAAAAGTATAGATTGATAACTGTAAAATATGAAGGGTGTCAACTTGGAAAATAAAATAACATTCAGAATGTAAAAATTAACTTAAAAATAAATTGTAGTCTGACAACAAACTGATGTTTAGGGGAAGAAAGAGTACAAAATACATTAAAGATTTAAAATAAGAGCAAAATTAAGATATATATGATTATTTTGTTTAAGGACAAAGAATTTTGGTTTGAAGAAAAAAATTTTAAAAAGGCCAGAATCACATGCTTTCTGCAATGGTTACGTTTAAGTCAGAAAAATGAGTGTGAGGGGATGAAAGGCTTAGTTGGTGTATCAGGACCTAGAAAGCATGCTACCTTATTCTTTTGTCCCCTAGAAAACAAAGCAAAAGAAAAACAAAACGAAATAAAGCAAAATGAAAAAAGATTGTATTTTACTGCCAAAGTTCTGAGAGAAATTCTAAGAATTCAGAAATGTATTTTTTTCTTTCCACTTACGATACTCTATACTCTGAAAGCTAAATATTTACCTGAACAAATAGCTGTTTCATTTTCAAGATGAAGGTGCGGCGGAGGAAGGGGAGAAAGATGGAGGAGGGTACAGGGAGGCCTGGGATGCCCCAGTAGCTCTGGCATGCATGTGGTGGAGTCTTCTCAAGAGTCTAGGTTTCAAAATTGAGCATCAGTTTGGTGATGGATCAAGGGAACAAGAGAAATGGGGTGAAGGCATCCAATTTGACTCTATATCTATCACAAAATATGGGGCTGGATTTACTTGAATTCTGTGCTTTGGGTAATTATGAGTTTAAGGTAAAAATGAGTTTAAGATGAGCCCACTTACTTAGTTCCATTAAAATTAAACTTAGTTAAAGTTTACAAAATGCATCAAATCTGTTTGATATCTTAGCTTTGTCATTACAGAATTCTGTGTTGTTTTTCTGTCCCATATTCTCAATAAAACCCTTCAACGTCTGGCTCTAATTCTGTTTTGCTTTTTTTATATTAAATGAATTAGATAATCCATTAAACAAATGGGAAGAAATAGCATTAATGATATGTTGCACTTGCATTATGAAGTTAATTGGATTAACTAAATTAGCTCTTTTATATTCAGGCCTGCATATGTTTTTAACTTTAAAACAAGGAATTATCAAGGGAACTCAGGTTTCTGTGATTTTCTCTCTTCATTACAAAGCAGAGGTCAGTAATGCATTCCTTTCCCAAACACAGCAGTGAGACCACATACCATTAACAGACTTAAAGTTTAAAGAAAACAGAGAATAAGAAAAACAAAATTAAAGAGAGCAGAAGAGAAACAAGAAAAGAAAAGAATCAGAAACTTCAGTAAGTCATAGTCCTACAAACCAATGTAACTTTATTTATAAAGCAACAAAATCATCCTGGACATTGTGGTCTGGCTTCAAGATACCATGACATTTCACGGTGAGATCTCACTGGGATCATGGAGAACTCCCAGGTTCAGAGTTCTCTTGTAGCAGCGAAGGGCTTTTCTGGAGAGTAAGACCTACTTGGGAAATCTCGAATACTTTTCCTCAAGGCTCAGATCAACTTTGAATTCACGCTGCTCAGATCACTGTGGTTTTTCCAACGGCACAACCCAAGTTTCCAAGTCAAGTTTAGTGACAGAAATTTGAACTCCAGGGTGAAAGGACAGTCTGTTTATTGTCCACAGAGGATGCTCAAGTATTCACTTCAATGTGATAGAGCTCACAGCACTATAAAATAGTATTTTCTATACTGCATAGATTATCCATAACATTAAGGGTGTTCTATAACAAGTGTGATTCTAAAATTTGTATTACAATAGTCAATCAAATCTTTTACATTTAGAAGCAAAAAATGATTTTGGATTTTATTCATTCTAATTTTCTAGTACGTGGCAAACTTTGAATGTCTTTGAGCTTATAGCTCTTGCTTTGAAGCAATGCTAGTCCTCACTGAGTTCTGCCCATAACAGATAACGGGTTCAGATTTTAAGGTGTATGATACTTTCATTTTATTATTATTACTGTTAGATTTAATAAAGTGGTGAGTTATTCAAGATAATTTACATGGATCTAGCTTTTTTTCAACCATTGGGAAATGTTCCAAAGTATGTACACACTGCAATTTCTGAAGCCATTCTCCTGTTAACAGCTAGACAGGTTGTTTCTAATTTTTTGTTATTAACTATTTTCTGGATGTTGTTTGTGTCCCTTTGTGCAGTTGTTGTATTTGTGTAGTTGGCTCCATTTCTTCTTAGAAAGCATTGATTCAAATTTTATTATTCTATTATTAATTAGTGTCATTAGGAAGTTCTTTGCTTTGCTATTATGATCTTAATTTCTTTTTGATCTGCCCAACACTAGAACAAAGGAAGACACAGATGGATGGAAAGAGGGAAGTCCTAATGAAAAATAGCACATATGTCTGTTATTCACAGTAAGACAAAATATTTCAAATTATTAGTACCAAAAATTAATATTGGGACTGAATAATAGACTGTATCTATAGGAAATAAGATAAATTTCAACTTTTCACCTCACTGTGTTGCAATAGTGCAGTTTAGTAGAAATAAGTACATTTAACCTTTAACCATATATGTTATATATTTTTGAAATATTTCTACAGTACTCAATATAATTGCATGTAGGTAGGTAGGATAACTTATGAAGTAATAAGTAAGAGTACGTGTTGACCAAGATGTGGAGAAAAGGAACCCTTGTCACTGTTGGGGAGGTGTAAGTTGTTGCAGCCATTATGGAAAATGGTATGGACGTTCCTCCAAAAATTAAAAACGGAACCACCATGTGATCTACCAGTTCCACTCCTGGATATAACAGGAAACAAAATCACCATCTCAAAGACATATCTTCACCCCCATGTTCATTGCAGCATTATTTATGATAGCCAAGATATGAAAATGATGCAAGTGCCCATTGATAACTTAATAAAGGAAATGTGGTTTATATAGACAACGGAATACTTTTCAGTCATAAATGGAAGGCAATCCTGCCATTGGTGACAACATGGATGGGCCTTGAGGACATTATGCTCAGTGAACTGAGTCAGAGAAAGACAAATATTTCATAATCTTTGATGTGGAATTTTAAAAAGATGAATTCATAGAAACAGAACAAATTGGTTGTTGCTAGAGGTGGGGGTTGGGTTGGGGGAATGGGTGAAGGTGGTCAAAGGTTACAAACTTCTGTTTATTAGATAAATAAGTTCAAGATGAAAATTTTAAAATAAATGAGAAAGTACATTTTATAGCGTAATATTAAAATACCCAATCTTAATAAACATGGAATATTAAACATACAAAATTTATCCTAAAAATAATAAAGAATTTAAAATTAAAAAAATCACAGAACAAAAAGTTGTATGATTATATAGGGTATATTTTTTTTTTCCAATTCTAAAAATTGTCCAAAATTTTCTTGTTCTTTCTAAAATACTGAACACATTTGTTTTTATAAACTCTGTGTGATAGAATTGTTGTAGAAGTCAGAATTGTTATACGTGTTTCACTTTGGATATTTAAATGGCTTTCTGTAGATTTTCTTTTAGCAGAGATAAAAAGGATTCATTTCTTATTATTGTTTGCAAAGCTTTTTAAGATGTCCTGGTATACTGTTGGCAAGGGTCCATTGAATGCTGATAATGATGGAAGAGTAATATTGGTTCTGAAACTATCAAGATTTGTTTGCATCTCAACATGTAAAATACTGAGGCATTTTAGTACAATAATTACAAACATTTCCTTGAAGGCATTTTATCTGTACATGTTTCAAACAGACAAGAGAATTGGAATCTGAATGTTTTGATTATTCTGAGTACTATATTTTAAAGCAACTTTTGTGAAAACCACTGGAAGATTTTTGTTTCTGGAACTAATTTGTTTTTATTTTTACTTGGTAATGAATGCTTTTACTCGATATGAACTTGAAGCATAATACTTGAATGCATAGCTTAAGTATTACATAAATTAATAAGCATTACAGTTTGTTGTGTGAATTTACACTTAAATCAGGAGGATTTAAAGAAAATTATCTTTCCAATAAAATGCACTATGACTGTATTAATCAATTTTGTAAAAATTAATCAATTTTGTAAAAATCATTCAGCCCATCTGTTATGGGCTGACTTGGGTGCCCTCAAAATTTATATGTTGAAGTCTTAAACCCCAGCGCTTTAGAATGTAACCACATTTTGAGATAAGGTCTGTAAAGAGGTAATTAAGTTAATCTGAGGTCGTTAAAGTGGGCTCGAGGCCAATACGGCTGATGTACTAAGAAATTAGAACGCAGACTTTCCCAGAGGGAAGGCCATGTGTAGACAGAGGGACTACAAGCTATGGTCCTCACCTCCGTCCCCGGAAAGTGCATCAGCTGAGGCATCGAGGCTGGTCTGAACGGAGGGTGGGGTTGGAGCACTCAGTGTGAGGCAGGCAAGAAGCAGACCAGGGAGGAGCCCCCCAGCACTGCCCTCCTGGGATGAACAAGGTGTGTGTGTGTGTGTGTGTGTGTGTGTGTGTGTGTGTGTGTGTGCCCCCCAGCACTGCCCTCCTGGGATGAACAAGGTGTGTGTGTGTGTGTGTGTGTGTGTGTGTGTGTGTGGTGGTGGTGGTGGTGGTGGTGGTGGTGGTATTTCCTCAATATCCTATCTACATCAACATGGAATCCATGCAGATGTTGGGTGTGCAGGGGAGGATAAATTGCTTTCCCTCTACCCTTCTAAATTCTTGCCTGAAACCTCCCTGCAAAAAAATACAAATTAACAGAGAAAAACAAATTTAGCTGTGTATACACACAGGAGCCCCATAAAAATGTGAGACTCAAAGAAGTGACCAGAGCAGGAAGCTTTTATAAATTATAGACAACACAGCATTGCTTTTAGAAGAGTTGACAGGACCAAGGGGTTTGTGCTTATACTTGTATTTGTGCTTGTAATGAGGTCTGCTTATACAGCCTTCTCAGCCCTAAATTCCCTGACTCTGGTGACAGGAATGCCTCCCTTTCTCCTGGTACAGGGAAGGAACCTTTCGCATGGGAGATTTGTCTCCTGCTGTCAGGGAGGAAGAGCAGGGATGGGGGCTGGAGTTCGAGTCACCTCCCTATATGCCAGGGTGCCAGATTTTGGGGTAGTGTGTTCTGAATCCCATCAAGTACTTACAGAAATACATTTCTCCATCAATTGATAATAAATAGCCATAAGGACAGACTAGTCCAGTATGAAAAACAGTGGGTGAAAGTCAAAGGGAAAACTAAACAAAAGAGACAAGAAGAAAGTAAAATATGCATTGTAAAGGCTTTATGTAGCCATTAAATAACTGTTTACATAGGATCTTGAAGGCATGTAGATATATTCAAAACCCAGAAAAAAAGCTAAATCTTCAGTATGTATATGTAAAAAAATGCCCATATGAATTGTGGATTGTCTCAGCATTTTAAATCAGCACTTAAATATAGCTGGTTTTGATTTTCTTATGTAAGTTTTTCATGTCTTTTGCATTCTCTTCAAATAACAATTATTTAAAAACTGAAACAGTTTATTTAAAATATGGGTGAATTAAATGGTGGTCAAGGGGTTCAAAAATATTATCTACATCTAATCTAGAGAAATCATTTGGTGTCTTCGTTTGCTAATATAATCTTTTACAGCTGCATGTGCTTCGTGCTGTGTCATTGACTTTATCCTTACTGAAAAGCTTTTCTTCCTTTTATTCAACTATTCCACATAATAACAGCTAATATTGGACAGATGTCTATGGCTTACATGATACTTATGCTTAACTTCTTATTTGATCTTCCCAAGTCTCCTGAGAAATAGGTAAAGTAGGAATTCCTCTCACAGTTTTATAGACAAAGAAGCAAACCAAGGCAGATCATTTAAGAGGGCTGAGAATAAGGACCTAACATTTGGTGGGAACCAGACCTCTTAGGCTTGATATGAAGGACGATGTTCTAACCACCCATAAACTGTCTCCAAATTTGCACCACTCCAATGTAACCTATCTCCCTCCCCTATCACTGCAGTGCCAGATGACAGACAACTGGGGACAGTCCCTATCCTCCAGCACATAGAAATTATTCAAAGGAGTCAATCCCAAGCCTGCTTCTCCTGCCCTGCACATTTCTTCTTGCAGACGCCTCAGTAAAGGCTCTTGCCCATGCTAGCCCCTCATTTCCTAGACCTCCTGACTGACCCTGGTGCCTCCCCTCCCCACTGGGGCTTTGCACAGGTGCCACACTTCTTGTCTCCAGGGACTGTGGGGGACCTACTGCTTCATCACTGTCATTTCCATGTCTGCCTATTTTCCACAACTGATTACAGCAAACCTGGGTATCCTTAAAACCCAGGTAAAAACGACATGATTATTTCAATAGACAGAAAAAAGCATTTGACAAAATCTAACACTCTTTCTTAATTAAAACCCTCAGTAAACTAGGTATAGAAGGGAACTTTCTCCACCTAAAAAGAGTACATATGAAAAACCCACAGTTAACGATCATACTTTTAACATCAAAAGATTGAATATTTATCCATAAGATCAGGAACATGGTAAGGATGTTCATTTTTGCCATTTTCATTCAACTTTGAATGAAAATGGCAATAGTCAAGAAAAAGAAGTAAAACTATCTAGATTGGATAAAATAAAATAGTCAAGAAAAAGAAGTAAAACTCGTCTAGACTGGAAAGGAAGAATAAAGCTATGTCTACTTAAAAATGATATGACCTCGTGTATAGAAAATTCTAAGGAATTCACTGAAAGACTATTAGAAAAATTAGTGAGCCCAGCAAGATCATAAGTTACAAGGTCAATATACAAAAAAATCAATTTTGTTCTTTACACAAGTATAGCTGTTTTCTATTGCTGTAACAAATGACCACAAAATTTATGGCTTAAAACAAAATAGATTCATTATCTTTCAGTGCTATAGGTCAGAAGTCTGACATGTATCTCAGTGGGCTGACTTCCAGGGGTCCGCAGGGCTGCATTCCTCTCTGGGAGAATTAATTTCTTTGTCTTTTTCAAGCACTATATGCTGCCCATATTGCTCGGCCCATGGCCCCTTCCTCGCATCATCCCAGCCTTGGCTTCCAGCACACCTCCTGCTTTCCCTCTGGGAGCCTGAGGAGGAATGAGGAATGATCACTAATGGCTGTGGGGTGTTCTTGGGGGAATGAAAATGCTCTTAGATTGATTATGGTTATGATTGCACAATCCTGAGAACACCCTAAAATAATTTGAATTATAGACTTGAAATGGGTGACCAGTACGGGGTAGTGAATATAAATTATACTTCGAAAAGCTATTTTTAAAAAGATATACAAAAAATAAGGACAATGACATGAACAGTATCTTCAAATAAGAAAATAGAAATGGATATCTATTTCTACAATATAGTGTTTTCACAAAATGAAATTTTCATTTATAATATTATTTCTTTATACGTATTTTAAGTTCATAGTAAAAATTACAGGAATGAAGATAGAAAGACAGAGGACTATTTGAAAATAATTCAGAAAAAATTACCAAAGAAATAGCCATAATGCAAATTTTAGAGTATAACTTTTCATTCTCTATTAAGATAATTTTTCTATGCTGAAGTTAAGATGAGAAGAGCTTATGTAAACTGCATAGCTACAGTTTTTTCAAATGTACTGCAAACTGTTTACTTTGACTATTTTAAGCATAATTTCACATCTAAATGAATGATTATTTGAATCATCTTATGTGTTAGTGTGTTTAAACAAAATGTGCAGAAGTTGGCAAAAAGAGCCACAATATCCAAGCACTTATGGAAACGGGAGAGTGCAGCCCCATGAAGTGATGAAGCATTTTAATCATGGTTTTAAAGTTTGGCATTTAAACCTGTTAAGGTCTAGGGTAGCACTCCAGCAATTGTCGAGAGATATAAAAATTCTGGTTTATAAATGAGTTATGAGCAACACGATAAATGAGTGTGACTTTCCAAATGCCTGCATATAAAGTTTGTCATAGAGACACTAAGGGGAATTAAGAGGCTGGTAAATTTAGAGCATAGAAAAATAAATATTTCTTTATGCAACAGATAGTCACCTTGTGGAATTCATGGTCATGGTAAGATGGCTAAATAAATATTGAATCTCTAATTTTATGAGTAATAATAAAGGTTTATGTTAGTTTGTACATTGATAAAGTGCTGGCAAAAAGACTGTAATAAGTAAGCTGTGTTAAGATCTGAATAGAAGCCGATGTATTAGGGAAAAGAGATTTGGTTCTAAAAGACACTAAAATGTGGAATTTGAGAGTAAAATGCACATTCAGCTATACTGACCAACAAGGTTATCCACCTGTCAGTGTCCATTTGCCTGTATCCTATCCAAGATGTTCCAGCCTAAACATGTTCATTTCCCTTATGCTGCTCCTTGATACCTAAGGGTGACAGCCTCACCTGCAAACCACACGTAAAGGACTTAACCCCTTAACTGTCATGTTACAGTGATAGGAGAAGAGCAGGCATGAATGCCATTCTGGGATGGGTATGGGGAGGGGGGCATACAACAACACGCTAAAGTCAGGTGTCCCCTGCTCAGTGTTTGCTTAGAACTGGACTTGGAAAGTCTGGACTAACCTAGTAGCAGATAATACATTTTTAATTTGCTTTCTGAGTATTGATTAAAACATTTATGAAAATGATAATAATCATTGTCATTACTGTATAGAAATACTAAAGCCTAATGTTCAAAGAATAGTTTAGGCCAAAGTTCAGCTGGAAAACTTACCAATTTTGACATTGATGGCATCAATAGACTACCAATGATATGGTTTTCCTGGAAGCACAATACTGATGTCCCCAAATCACAGAAGCCAACATTCATTTAATGTTCACTGTGACAGACACCATTATATGTATGAAATAGAGGTAACATGTCTAATTCTATAACATCTATAGTATTGTGTCCCTTTTACAAATGAGGGAAGAGGAATGGGGAGGAAAAGGAACCCAGGGCCTTGCACCTGATCATTGAAGGAGCTCAAATTCACTTGCTGAAGCCGCCATCTGTATTTTCAGTCACTCCCGTGTTGTTGTTCTGCACACGGCTACTTTTCCTCCACATTCTTTTAGAAAATAAACTTCTCTGCATCTACCTTGATCAGAATTTGGGGTGGGGCAGCCTGTCTGTTTCAGAGATAAAAAGACCTTTTAAATTTAACTGTTGTCTTTCATCTATTTATTCATGTTTCTCTCCGTCCCACAGATTTTACATGTTCTGTTTCCTCTGTCAGCTTCTCTGTGTCTTTTTTTATTATGAACCTTGATTCACATGTTTTCTGTCACAAGGCTGATTGAATCCTCTATGTGATTAACTACTTCCAGTTGGGGTTTTAGCTTTTTGTTGTTTTCAATTGTGTGCTCAGTTCACCACTGTTTCCCTTTAACTCAGCTCCTCACCTGTCTTTGGCCACCCTCAGCTTGCAGTGTCAGCACAGGAGCTTCTGCGCAGATGCTGCCCAGCTGTGCACCGCTGTCCAGTTATTTGCTGTCCCCTCGAGCTGAGCGCACACGTCTGCTTCTTCCAGGCAAGAGATGCTGCTCATGGTATTGTGCTAGGATTTTTCAATTTGTTAACCATCTGTTGACATGAGAACTAAGTGACCCAGGTTACAAAGAAATGTTGTGAGGAATGCTCTGGTCCTGCTCATTGCCCATCTAGATGTCAAAGTATGCTACTTCCACTCCAAAGATGTCGCAGTCCCCATGGAGCTGTGCTATCTCAGCCTAGTTCTGGGTTTGCAGCAGGATGGTCTCAAGACAAATTCTGCTCCCTAGCAGTGACCTGGCTGGGTGAGAACACTCCTTCCCCTACTCCATGGGCCCAGGCCAGGAGCAGCCAGCCCTTCCCACACAGATCCCCGCAGCAGCCATGGCCCTGCCCCACTGTCCAGGCACTGCACAGTACTCTCCCCATGAGTACAGTTTTTCTGCCTGGGCAGCTGGTGTGCTAGGGAGTTAATCTTCAGGTAGTACCTCCAACCAGGGACCAACAGGAATTGGTAGAAATTGTCTCCAGTTCCCTGTTGCCACAGGTTGGGGAGCGATCCCCGGGCCAGAGCTGATGTCCCTTAAACTCCCATATGGTTGCCTTTTCATCCTTGCAAGGGTTTCTGGAGCTTTGCCATGGTGGGTGATCCTGTTCCATTAGCAAGAGAATCCTCAATTCTCAAAATCTAGTGCCTCTGGAGGGTGAAAAGCCAGAACTCAATCTCCTGTCTGGCCCCACATGATGAGTGCTGACCGGGATACCCTGGGCTGGGTGGGGAGATGGCGACCTCACATGGGTCACCTCAGCAGGGGTCACAGAATCCCGAAGGCAAGGGAAAGCAGTGAACAGTGATGTGGCTGTGTACTGGGAGACATTTCGCCCCCTGCCCTTTGTTTCAGCTTGTCACAGGTTTGTCCCAATTCTGTCACAGTCACAGGGTGTAGCTCTCCTCAACTTCAAGATAAAATCTTCTCTTGCTCATACTTATTTCACTGATAATAAAACCAATATGCTAAAAATTGGAGGGATTCTAATTTTTCTACCAAATTAAGGGCATGAAGGTGTGTATCTAACATGTATGTTACCTCCCAGTGGGTGGACTGACTATGTCAGGGTGGAATAGATCACCACTGATACCAGTTTCTGAAGGGAAAGTACCTCCAAATAGTTGGGTGGCTACCTGTTCTCTGAGCAGCTTGGAAATGAGAGTTCTGAGCTGTGAACAGAATAAAATTCTTAATATTCCTGTATTTTCCTGCTTTGTTCGCACAATGTTGCTGCTGTATTCCCCAGTGTGAGAGATAGGCCATCTGATATTATTATTGTTTTTAAAATCTACTTTTATTTTTTCTGTATTGCAGTTAGGCAAAAAAAATGTTGAATTCTGCCAAACTAAAAAATGTTGGGCCCTCTCCTCATTTTTCTCAGCAGTTATGGTTGTGTGCAAGGATGGTGGGTCACTCCTTCGGGAGATTTCAGGTTCCCTAATCAGCCTTTTCTGACATTGGTGAAAGTAAAAGCTTTTCACAAGGAGGTTCATGAACTGCCTGAATTCTTCTGAATTTTGTCCACAGCCCCTCAGGGGGTTTGAGCAGGAGTTTGGGGTCCTGCAAGGTACCTGGCGAGGAGAGGTGGCTTCTCCCTGGAAGCAGGAGGAAGAGCTGCCCTTGGGCAATCCCACACTCTCTCTTAAGGTCCAGGGAGAAGCAACTTACTTCAAAATTTATAATTACTTCAAAATAAAAAGTTTCATTAACAGTTTTCTCCTTTCCAATCTATTTCTGTACAGGCTAAATTTTCCTCAGATGTTTCAACCACACTGTTAGGCAAATGAACGAGTGCAGATGTCCATCTGAGAATCTGGCTGACTTCTCTTAAGCCAGGTACTAAAAAAAAATGCAAAAACTTAAAGTCATGCCACTGTGCCACTATATATATGTTCGTTTTTGAAAATGTGCTTATTTTTATTTAAAATAAGCTTTTTATAGCAAAAGATAATAACTTTATAAGTATTATTTTTAAATAAGTTATACATATTTTGACTATCTCTGTTTCTATTTCCATGCCACAAACAATGACAGGTAAGGCCCACATGAACAGAAGCTCTTTAGGGTCTCTAATGATTTTTAGCATTCAGAAGAGGTCAGAAAGTCCATAAATTTCTCAAACAGCTGATTAGCATTGGTCTTAGTTCACTGAGCCCACTCAACCTGTGGTTTATTTTGTCTATATAGACATACTAAAATAATTCTCCTCTCCAAAATGTAATGCAATGAGAAAGAATGGTCAGAAGTTTAGACACTGATGTAGTATTTAATTAAAACACAGATACCCAAAGATTTCTAAACAGAATCCATAAAAAGCCTTTCCTCCAAAAGTCATTTAAATCTTTGTCTCATTTTCTGATCAGAAATCGCAGACTTCATAAGCAGTTATTTAATTCATTGAAACCTTTAAGAGTCAATGGTCTTCAATGGCAACACATTATCTTGTAGGCAGCCTGGAAATTAATGTTTCTCATGACAGATCTCTCTGATGAGGCCTTAAATATTGAAATTTTATTTATTTATTATGCAGGAAGATGACACTTTATACCTGAAGCCAATTGACAGGAAGACTGTAATTATTCTATCCTCCTGATACCCATTTTTCTCCCCACTCATTCCTCTGAGTATTGAAAATTATTCTCATCTGTGATTTTTCTATTCAGATCTCTCCCCACCTGGTCACAGATAAATTAATTTACAACAAACAGCAAATTCAAGGGCCAGTACTTTGCAAACAAGTGTTTAAAGCAAAATTTTGCTTTGTCATAGATTACCATTAAGAGAAGTCTGGAACTGCACACAGTTGCAAATGTGTGACAACTGGGACTTCTCAGTGGATCTGTGGGCCCCGGGCTCCTGGTGCAGGTCCTTGCCTGTGTCTGCACACCCATTTGGGTTTGGAGTGCTGGATTCTTGGGCAGTGGTTTCTGTGCTGTGCCCCAGATCCTTCCCACTGCCCTCTGGGACTGACACCCATCACTCAGGGACCTGGAGTGTCGACAGTTGGGAGCTTGGGATTGCCTATCCTCTACAGGTGTGCGATATAATGAGTTATGAAAAATATATATTTGGTCATGCAGACGACCAAATTTCTACTTCTCAGGTATTTTTGGTCTTCATCCATAGTTCCTGAAAACACTTTAGAGCCTTAAAGGTGAAATGGGTGTCTTGTCATGTTAACGAGAGACTTCTCGACCCCCCACCCAAGGGTGGGGGCTGGAGGCTGAATCAGCCAATGGCCAGTGATTTAGTCAATCATGGCTATGCAATGGAGCCCTCACAAAAACCCCTGAGAAGAGCATTTTTCTCTCTTGCACCTTGCTTCTCTGTTGAAGAGAGCATCTGTGTTTGGGGAACTAGAACGCTTTCTCTAATGTGCCGCAGAGCCAGGTCTCACATTCTACCAGGATAGAAGCTCCTTTATTTGGGGACCTTGCCTTAGTGTCTTTTCATCTAGCTGTAAACTTGTATCCTCTGTGTTATCCTTTATTAAACCAGTAAACACAAGTATTTCCTGAGTTCTGTGAGCTACTAGAGCAAATTAACTGAACCTAAGAGGAAGATTGTAGGGATGTCTAATTTGTAGCCAGTTGGTCAGAAGCACAAGTAACTGCCTGGGGCTTGTGACCTATGTCTGTAGTGTGAGGGTGGAGGGCAGTCTTTTAGGACGGAGCCCTTAACCTGGGGAATCTGGTGCTGTCTCAAGGTAGGTAAAGTCAGAATTGAATTGAGTTCTTGGATACCGTGCTGGTGTTCAAGAATTGCTTGGGGCTGTGTGTGCATAACTTTGGGGGGAAAATATGTTTCCAGTCCAGGGAAAATTACCCTTGAAACTGAAATCAGCCAAAGGGAGAAATAAAGTGGGAGAAACCCATTTACTGCTTACAAGCAGTTGTCTACTTCTTTTTCCCCATGTCTTTCACAACCTGCCTGTGCAAAGGGACCCCACCTAACCTCTCCGGTCCAGATATGTCCTCTCCCCAACCCCCTTGTAATCACCTATTGAAATGGAGATGAACTACTTCTCTCTACCCCTTGGAAACACCTACTGATATAGAGATGCACTAAAGCCAGGAGAAAGATTCTGGAAATATTGCAATTTTACCAACAGTGTGGGAAGATCCCCTCCGACATACACACATTGGAATTAGGTCCAGAACCCAAAAGGAGTTGTACTACTGCTGTGTGTGAAAAAAACACACCTTCCACGAGGAAACTTGCCACAGGTAAGATCACACTCTCTCCCAGAGGCAGCCTGACTCAAAGACAGGCCATCCAGTGGATAAAGACCTGAGTCCCTCATGAAATCAGGACCCTAAAGGGGCACACCTCCAGCTCTAGGCTCCCTGTGGGAGAACCTCCTGGAGGCCTTTACTGGGATGTCACAGCTCACTATCACCATCTGTCAGTATTCCCCCTTCTGTGGTGCAGGGAAATATCAATCACAGGGGCCACTTCCCACACCACTCGGCCCCAAGCTCCTACCCAGCCCACTGTGGCCAATCTTTGCAAGCTTAAATTCTACCTCCTCCATCTCATGTTCTGAAAGTAATGCCCCCCTCTACTGAGGACAGACATAATTAAATAAGAATTTCCATGGACTCCATCTCCTCAGACACTAACCCTCTGTTTATTTTTACTTAACACTTGTTATCTCACTTCCCTGGTCAGAGGAAGCTCTGTGCTTCCTGCCAATACTCAAATTTCTGTCTATGCCCTAGAGCGTGACAGGTCCTGGAAGGAACATGCTCAAGATATCCCAAATTATTTAACAAGTATTTATATTTATTATGAGAGTGATACACGCTGATCTTAGCTTCATCTTTTTGCCCTTCTCCTTCCTTCCTCAACCTGGTCATTCAAGGAGCAGCACCCAGGGTACCCAGACCAGTTTTGACTTGCCTTTCCTTCATCCTTCATGGGGAATATTTGATTCAAGTAGGTACCCCTAATGCACGTTAAAACTATTGGGTAAAAGTTGGATGAGGGACAGCATATTTACATAGCTTTGAATACTGACCCACAAAAAGTTACTCATTCAAACATATTTATTCACAACTTTTCAATGGAGAAATCTGACACACATGACCTTAACCAAAGTGACCAGCAATGAGAGAAACATATCTCTTGCTAGGATGCATTGGGAGCAACACGCACCACTTCTGCAGCGCTCCTATCAGAAACACACAACCTGGCCCTAGACATGAGAAACATCAGAGAAACCTGAGTTGAGGCATACTTAAAAGGGGAACTGGCCTGCACACTTCAAAAATACAGGTCATTAAAAACAAGGAAAGACAGCAAGAACAATTACAGACTAAGGGAGACACAAAAAACGTGAATGGGCCCGGTTTATCAGAACTTTGTTGCAATATAACCATTATTTCCTATTTTACTTTAATATTGATATTAATATGGAAAAATCTGTTTCCAATTATTGATTTTGGTCCTTTATAACAGTACTTCATTGTATAAGCGTTTTACTTCAATTAATGTGCTTAATTAGTTCTGAGCTTGGTTAGTCATATATATTTCATTGTAAGGCTTTATTTCTTTGTCCCTTTTACTTTGACTTCTCTCTCAGATGGTGTGGTGCTATATTTATTTTTGTAATTTATTTTCTAGGAAGGCTTTTTTTGAAAAAAAAGTTTTTCTAGGGAAGCTTAATTGGCTAGTATGTCCTGAGTTTACCATATATTTGATTTCTGATCCCTTTTTCCTCAAGTAATATTTATCTAGTTTTATAATTATTGGGTCAGAATTCTCAAATCTCTGTACATGGTTTTCAATGTGTTTTGTGTTAGGCCTAATGCTCTCCTGAATTGAACTTCATCCATACATTCATTTGGCAAATGTTTGTATTTATTGTATACCTATTATTGCCAGGCATTATGTTATTCTGGTAATATGGTAGTGAACAAAACAGACACTGTATTTTCTGATTATGTGCTTTTTAAGATTTTTCTCTCTACTACCAAGGTTGAAAAATTTCACCAAGTTGTGTGTTGTAATTTGTAAATTTTTATTAATACTAAACTGTTCTTTTTTAATCCATGAATTTATAGCTCTCTTACTCTGTAAAGATTTTACTATTTTTATTATTTTCCTACTTTTAAATTTATCTTATATTTTATTCAGATGAGAATTTCTTGATTCACATCTTACCTATCCTCTCATTAATACATTATTTTTTTCTTCTGACTTAAAAATTTTTTTCTCTGACTTATGTTTCTTTAGCTTTCAGCCTGATATCCATTCATCCTACATTATTTTCTAAACAGTCATTGTGTAATTTTCTTGTTCTTGGATTGTTTCCATTTTATGACAGTCTGTTTTTCTCTATTGTAGAAAATTTTCTAAAAAATCCTCATTGCGCTTGAAGAAATTGTAATAAATAAGAACTTGCTTTGATTTCTTAATGTAATACAGTATTCTGAACTGCAATCTCATTCCCTATATATGACTATTTTATTTTCTGCCTATCTTACCTTCACACAGAGTAATTTGTATTCATCCCACATTTGAAATTTAGCTGGTCTTCCCATACCATTTTAATGGTGTGAATACAGGATAAGGGACTATGAAGATAAGATATGAAGGATATTGCCAATTTACTCCTGTTTTTACTGCCTCATAGATTCATTCAGTAGGTGCTTGGATAAGGAATTTCTTACACAGTCAGGGGGTTTACAGGAAGACCAAGGGGTATCCCTACACCTTTGATAGGGCACTCAGAATTATCCAGGACAATGCTAATTTCTGGCTGAAATATTGTCACAGCACCTCTTCTTCACCAGATAATATTTTAGCTAATGTTTACTTGAAGGTCTTTAAGCATTTAAAATAAATATAATGATTCCTCTCTTTGCACTAGTAATATAATAAAAAAGCCATGACTAGAAAATAAAATAAGTAGACTATTTAGAATGTACACTCAAAATGGATTTTGCTAAAAATAGTTTCATATTAGCTGTAAACAAAATTACCAACAACCTTTAAATTCAAAATCTGCATAAGTCATGCTGAAAACAAACAACATGGGGTTCTGTCCTCAAATGTCCTGTTTAAGTGTCAGGTGATATCCACCAAATGTCTTTTTTGTTACTAATACATGATTCACTTATGTGGAATAACAAGGGATCCTAAATAGCTAAAACAGTATTGAAGAGATAAAGTTGGAAGTCTCACATATTTTTGTACTAAAAACTTAATATAAAACTACAATAATCAAAACAGCGTGTACTGGTTTAAGGATAGACATGTAATCAATGGGATAGAATTGAATGTTCAGAAATAAGCTTAAGTATCTATGACCAGTTGATTTTCAACAAGAGTGACACAACTATTCAATGGGGAATAGAATACAAAAGAATGAAGCTGAACCCCTAACCTCACTCCATATACAAAAATTAACTCAAAATACAGTGATGATTTCAACATAAGAGCTAAAACTCTAAACTCCTAAGAAGAAAATATAAGGGCAAATCTTTTTGATCTCAGATTTGGCAATGGATTCTTAAATCTGACACCAAATGCATGAGCAATAAAATAAAAAAAATAGATAAATTGTGCTTCATAAAAATGAAAAGCTATTGGGCATCAAAGGAGATTATAAAGAAAGTAAAAAGACAGAATGGGAAAAAATATTTGAAAACTGCATATGATAAAGGTTTACTATCCAGAATAGTTAAATAACTCTTAAACTGAAGAATAAAAACACCAACAACACATTTCAAAAAAATGACTTAAATAGACACTTCTTTAAAGAAGATACCCAAATGGCCAGCAAGAACATGAAAAGATGTTTAGCATCATTGGTGATTAAGGAAATTAAGTCAAAACCACAATGAGATACCACTTCACACACACAAACATGGCTATAATCAAAACAATGCAAAATAACAAATGTTGGCAACATTTAATTATGTCCTGTAAGCACACATCTCATACATTACAAAATGGTTCAGCCACTGTTGAAGGCATTTGAACCATTTTTCAAAAAGTTGAACATAGATTTATCATATAACTCAGCAATTCCACTCCTAGGTTTATATCTAAGAGAAATGAAAACTTATGTTCATACAGAACTTATACACAAATGTTTATAGCAGCATTATTCATAAGAGCCCAAAAGCTGGTGCCTCAGACATCCTAAATGTCCATCAACAGATGAATGGATAGGTAAATTATGGTATGTAAATACAATGGAATATTGTTCAATCACAAAAAGGAATGAAGTACTGATACATGCTACAACTTGGATGAGCCTCCAAAACATTAAGCTAAGTGAGAGAAAGTATACACAAAAGGTATTATATGGTTCTATTTATATGAAATATCCATGATGGGCAAATCCATACAGACAGAAAGCATATCATAGGTTACCAGAGGATGGAGGAAGGGAGAAGTGGGGGCATGATTACTTAATGGGTATGCCCATTAATACACATTGAAAACTAGGGAGAGGTGATGGTTGCATAGCATTGTGAATGCACTAAATGCCACCGAATTGAAAACTTTAAATGGTTTATTTTATGTTATGTGAATTGTGTGTCAAGTGAAAAAAGTATTAACAATCAACAACAAAAAATCCAAAATTTCTTTTCTTAACAGTGTCATTTAGTTTCCAAATTTATTGACATATTAAACATCATTAGTTCTCAAAGAGAAATGGATTTCTTTCAGTGTAATGACTATCATTGCAATAAGGACTTTTGGTATTAACAGCAATATGCTTTTCAGTCATTTTTAAAACCAGTAGGTTAATTTTGTTAACACAATTTGCCTCTCAAATAAGAGCTTTTCTCTTTACAAATAGTTCTGGTTGTTATTATCTATGAATTTCTGTTAGTAGTTTCAATATGTGAGATGCTATAGTAATGCAAAAGTATCAACAAATTCTCCTTCTGCTTATAATATATAGTACAATTGGAGAAATTTACTTCTAATTTTAAATTAAAAAAAATGAAACTTAGTGTGCTACTGCCTAGTAGGTCTAAATATATTCTTGCCCAGTAATTACCACAATCAGTATATAAAGCAGAATAAAATTGTTACCTTGCAGTGGATTGTGGAATTCCTGGTTCTTGTCTTCTCAAAGGAAAAATTTCAGTTGAGAGACTTGATAGAGAGTAAAAGCCACAAAGGGTTTTTTATTTAGCAAAATGAGTGCACTCCAGGGGGAGGAGCTTGTTGACCCTGAGTAGCTGCCTGCTGAGTTATGCATTGAGTTTTTTATGGTGGTTTATTTGTGTTCCTCCTTCCCATTTTGTCATTATCACACCATCCCTGGGATAGCCTTGGTGACTGGGTGCCTCTCCCCCAGGTCTTTGCACAGGTCTGTTTCTGCCATCCTTCCCTAAGCACCTAAGTGAGAACCACAGTTGCGGGTGTGTGAGTGGGGTGTCAAAACTGCTACACAAGTGGTATCATAATGGCCTTCTGGTTACTGGCAGACACGGCTTTCCCTAAGGGTGCATGCTCCCAAACTGGAACAGTCTCTGCAGCCCATAGCTTTCCTTATCGGTATGTCTTAGACTGCAGAAGGAGTTAAAAGGAGCTGGTCTGAGGAAAACAGGGCAGTCTCTGGGTGGAGGTCTGCCACCCTCCCTCCTCCTCTCCTGCTCTGTGTAGCTGGTGACATACCCTAACACAATCGTCCAGTTGCATTCTTCCGAATCCCCATGTAATGTGGGAGGCATGAAGACTTGGAGCAGTGGAAAGTAAGAATAATAAAAAAAACCTCACATTCTGTTGGTATTTTTAAGAATACAAGAAAATTCAACTCTCTCAGATCTAACGAGAGATACTTCAAAAATATGCTGCCTAACAGAATATTCCTTTTGACAGAGTCCTACTTACTGAGTCCTTTGCAATCCAGGGACGCTCCTGGTATTTGATCAAAGAGAATGAACATAATGTAAGAATGTTATCTGTGAGTGAACTTGTGAACACAGAAGCCCCTGGCAAGTCTTAGAATAGAAGCCATTGAAGATGAGTTTTTGTAGAGGTGTTTGGATGGGTTCTTAGATATTAATGAAACAAATGTACCCAAAAAATATAAAGGTGAGGTTTCAGTAGCAATACTTAAGTATCTTTTATCTCAAAAGTAAGATCAAGAAAAATAGTTCTTTTCAAGGTTAATTTTGGAAACATGTTTACAAGTATTTTTGAGATCATACTATGAAAATAAAAATACAGCCCAAATGATTTAGTTTTTCTAGTAACAAATCTGTGCATTTTATTTTTTTGGGGGTGAAAAGATGGGTGAGAGAATCCTGTATTTACTCTGTTGAAAGCTCTCTGACCTTGAAAATAGTCATCCCATTGAAAGTAATTCAATCAACAGATGTATCAAAGTACTTGGAAATGAATTTCTTCCTTTAATTGTGAAATATTTCCCTTTTGCTATTAAATTTTATCATGACATTTGCATGAAAGTCAATTGTAGAGTCTCAGAGGTGACTTTGAATATGTTTCATTTGAATAACAATGTGCATCAGTGCATAATACACAAATGCCGTCCTCATCATTTCAAAATCTATGTATTTTTTAAAACAGTGTTCCTCTTAATTCTCCAAGCAAAATTATTTCATCTTTGGAAAGGACATCTGAAAATTTTAATCAACTTGCCTATACAAATATTCTCAAATAATGACATATGGTGCAAGTATTTTTACATAATCAGTCCTAAAATAGGATTAGCTAGTCATGTGTAACCAACAGATGTGTGCTTACAATAAACATACTTTGGAAACTATTGTCTCTCTGTTAGATGCACATATTTCTGGATTAAATATTTCTAGACACTAGGCTTGAATTCATAACTGTACTCAAGACTGCAAACATGGTAGAATGTTTTAAAAGAACGTAATCTGTGTTAAATATCAAACTTGCTTTTTTAATATTTTTAGTAGATATATTCTTACTTAGTACAGTATATAAGTGGTTCAATAGAATCTAGTAAGAACTAAAATTCCAATGTAAAATAGGTTTTCAGGGTTGTCCTGTCTGTTTATTGGGAAGTGTTACCAGTGTCTGTTTAGTTGTCCACTTTGACCTTAATCTAGCAGCAATGGCAGATCCGACAGATATTTGAAACAAGCAGTTGCTTGACATATTAGAGAAACATTTTGATTTTAAAGAAAGAACAAAAAAGATTTTCTTTAATAATGTGAGCTGTCAGTGAACACAGAACAATACTGACCCCAGAGGATTCATTCTTCATTCAAGATGGGTTAGGGCAGTGCTGAGTTCTGGCAGAAGCTGTACTTTCATAAGTCAACTACTCAGATTTAAATCATAGAACTGGTATGTTTGTTAGAAAAACTAAAAGCTGGCATTGTAATGTATAAAATGTTCGGCAAGTTGTTGATGGATATTTCATGATTTATACAGTGTGTCGGTACAAAGCCACCAGGAATCTAGTTTTGTCTGAGACAACAAACAGGAAGTGACTATTCCTGTAGAAAGAGGCTTACCATCCTCCCACCTCATGGCCACACTTGGGCTGCTCAGCTGTGGGCAAAGCACAGCTGCCAGGGAGAAGGCAGTCTCTCACAGTCCAGTGGTAACAACAGAATGATGCGTCCTTTACTGAACATTTCCTTGGTCAGATTTGCCTGACATTGTAAATGAGGATCCTGAGGGAAGAAACTTTTGGGTGAGTTCCACCATGGAGAACTTGAAAAGAAAAATAGTCTGACTGAGCAAGATTCTAGCCACTGTGATGAAGAAATGTTATTAGTTCTTCAATGAGAAGGAGCTGAAGACACATTTCAGTATACTTTGAATTCTTCACAGTTCATTGTATATAAACTCTTGTAACAAATAATCTGGTGTTTTCATCACAGAATGTGTGTTCAGTCAGTCTCTTCTTCTTTTTTAAGACTTCGGTTAGAGACTCCTCCACATGTCAGTATACACAGATAGGTATTAGATGGATGTATCCTAATAAATAGAATCAAAATTCTAGTCCTCACACTGGGCAAAATCACTTAGGGAATACTTTTTTGTTATTGATTAATTATGGTGGCTTCTGAAATCAGTGGAGCCTCGTCTTACAATGTATGTAAAGATGCCAAGTATGTTTATTTATCCACTTACATGTTGTAATCCAGCCACAGGTGAACTGAAGAAAACACAGTAGTCCTGCTAATCTGGAGTTTCCCCCTATGTTGTTTCACTGACTGGCAGTCAGCTACAGACTGGAAGCAGATGATTTTCCTTCTGACATAGTGCCAGATGGTCAGCAATAGCCTAGGCCTACATCACAGGCCTGTGTCCTGCACCTCATCCCCTCTCATCACACAGACACTTTATCATCATCACAAGAGGAAGCAGCGTGAGTACAGATCACAGTGCAGTAAGATTTGAGAGAGACCACATTCACCTGACTTTTATTATAGGACCTTGTTATGTTGTTAATCTCTTACTTTGTCTAATTTATAAATTAAACTTTATCATAGGTGTGTGTATATAGGAAAAAAACATTGTATATACAGGGTTTGGTTCTATTTCAGTTATCCATTGCGGGGTATTAGAACATATCCCCCACAAATAAGGGAGGACTACTGTATCAATGGATATTTTCTTATGTTTGAAAATACCCTTAAGTCCACAAAATTTGATTAAAATGGATGTTATTTTTATTCTATCATGAAGATGGTGCTCATGAAGAGTGAAAAATGGATTATTCAAATACTAGTCTTATTTTAAAAGACTGCTTGGAGGACAATAAGCAAAAATAGTTAAGCCAGTGGCTGTTTTAAGATACAGAAAATGAGTTAAAAGCAAGTAAGAGTAAAGTAATGAATAGCAAAATAAGATGCTGATACTTTTGAAGCATGAAGCAAACAAAAAATTCCCTAGAAAAATCAAAAGTGAAACCATGTGTATGTCAAAAATTACTATTGGCACAAGATGAAGTCATGTGACAAGCTTGGGCAACAATGCAACACATCTTCCTGAAGATGCTCTGAGGGATGGTGCTGCAAGACACATGCTCCTGACAAGGCATGGGTGCAAATGCAAAAGAGTGATGCACTCAAAACACACATTTGATGGGCTAATTTTTCAAAAATATTCAAATGCCCTTGTAACTAAAGAAAATCAACTTAAAATAGTTGAATATTACTTAAGGGCTATTAAACTGGAAAATGCTTTTGAGAAAAGATGTCCAGCATTGATAGAGATATGAGGACAATAGGTTTTCACACACAACTAATGTTTTTGTCATTTCTTTTTTCCCATAGGTTATGTGGCTATGTATATAAGAGTAAAAACTTCCATAAGTCTCCTCTAAGAATTCATCTTAATGTGCTCCTGCAGGTGTCTGTGGTTTAGTAAGTTACAGTACGTCCAGACAATTAAATCATTGGAATTGTTAGAAACATGTATAACATCACAATGGTGGTGGTTTTACTGTAATAGTAGTTGTTTACTTCTGAGACTAACAATGGTGTTTATTTAAGCTTTTCCCTTTCTCAATTTCTATTAATTTATCTTATAAAAATAACCTGGATTCTGAACAAAGTTTGCAGATGAAAATATTTATTTCAATATTTTCATGTATATAGACATCTGAAGCTTCCTATAGGTCTCACATTTGAAATTGGTGTATATATTATGACATATTAAAATGATAACAGCCTATGGAAGAGATGTTTCAACTTTTTTATAATACATTATTAATATGAAGTCTATTTACACATTTATGCACACAATATATATATTATATATTCAGATATATATTATAAAGAGGAAGATGTCTGAAATATACAGCATGATTTTAGTTGGAGATATTTTTGACTAGTATGAGTTGGGCTAATTTTTAAAATATTTCTTTCCACTTTTAGGAATTGTCCGAAATTCATACAATAAATTTTAATAAATATAAAATATATAGTAAGCTATTTTTAATGTACTTAATGTGTATGTTATTAGGTTAGGTTTAAAAATTAGATTGAGACTGGGGATAAAAAGATGGTGGCGTGAGAAGTGAGGCAGAAATTTCCTCCCCAAACCACATATAATACAAAAATACCCCAAATGCAACTATTCTTAAAAGAGTGACCAGAAATAAGACTGCACCAGCCAGTCTACATCTCATAAAAGAGAACATCTCATGGAAAAGGGTAAAGTAATAAAGCCCCAACCTGGCAGGACCTGAGCACTCCCCCCACCCCAGCTCTCTGGCAAGAGGAAGAGAATCAGAGTGGAAAGGAAGTAGAAGCCCAGGACTGCTAAATACTCAGCCCTAGAAATATACTCTGGGAGCACAAACCCACATTGCATGGTACTCTGGAGATCAGAGTGGTTAGAAACCAAAGTCAGAGACTGAGATTCCAGACAGTTGTGGCAAACAGTTCCCCACAACCAGCTGCCCTGGGACAAAAGAAAGGCAGGTCCTTTGAAAGGCTTCCCAACAGTGAGAGGGCTGCTAAAGGGGGAAAGATTCAGGAAAGGAACAGGTGAGGCCCCCCACAGCGATAAGCTGGAACAATGGCATTGGTTGCAGGCAAACAGTGCTGTCACTATTTCCTCCCCACTGGCACAGGCCCACAAACCCACTGTCCCTGCCATCTCTCCAGGCCAGCCAGAAGGCAGCCCTGCCCACAGCAGTTTAGGGGATTAACCCAGAGGCTTCTTCCTGCACATGGCTCACTGGCACAGACAGAGGAGGCAGACACGGTGGCCAGGAAGCAGAAGAGGGCTTTGTCCTCCTGACAGGAACTAGTGCTGCTCACCTACAACCCCCGCCATTGCTGCAGGCCAACAGGAGGGCAGCCCCACCCACGGCAGCTTAGGGCATTAATGCAGAGTGTGCTCCCTGTGTGTGGCTCCCTGACAGTGGAGGCAGGCACTGTGACTAGGAAGCAGGAAAGAGCTCTGTCTTTAAGGTAGGCACCAGCACTGTTTGCCTGCAACCACTGCCATTGGTCCAGGTCCTGGGAAGCTCTGAAAAGCAGAGTTTCTCAGCACTAGATAGCTCCACCTACAAAAATCTAATATGTCTGACTATGCAATAGGATTATGAAAAGGTAGAAGACCCTTGTTTACTCCAAAATCCTTCAAACAAACACCAGAAAGAGGGCCCAGTGAGACTGAAATCACATCTTCCTGAAAAAGAATTCAAAATGAAGTCATAAGCATACTAATGGAGCTACAGAAGAATATTCAAGAGCAAAGGGATGAATTCAGGAGGGAGGAAGACAGAAAGACCTTAAAAAATACAGTAGCTGAAATGAAACATGCAATGGAGAGATTTAAAAGCAGAGGCAGTAAATGGAATAGAAATTAGAGAACAGGAATACAGAGAAGCTGAGGCAGAGAGAAAAAAAAGGATCTCTAGGAATGAAAGAATATTAAGAGAACTGTGTGACTCATCCAAATGGAACAATATTTGCATTACAGGGGTACCAGAAGAAGAAGAAGAGAGAAAAAGGGGTAGAAAGTGTCTTTGAATAAATAAATGCAGAAAACGACCCCAATCTGGGGAAGGAAATAGCCTTTTAGGCCGTGGAAGTGCACAGATCTCCCAACACAAGGGACCCAAGGAAGACAACACCAAGACATATAATAATTAAAATGTCAAAGATCAAGGACAAGGACAGAGTAATAAAAGCAGCCAGAGAGAAAAAAAAGATCACCTACAATGGAAAACCCATTAGGCTATCATCAGACTACTCAGCAGAAACCGCACAGTCTAGAAGGGAGTGGCATGTTAAATTCAATTCAATGAAACAGAAGGGCCTCAAACCAAGAATACTCTACTGAGCCAGAATGTCATTTAAATTTGAAGCAGGGATTAAACAATTTCCAGATAAGCAAAAGTTGAGGGAATTTTCCTCCCACAAACCATCTCTACAGTGTATTTTAAAGGGACTGCTATAGATGGAAGTGCTCCTAAGGATAAACAGCTGTCGCCAGAGAATATAAAACCACAGTGAAAGAAGTAGACTAATTACTTACTAAGCAAGTGCAAAATTAAATCAGCTACCCACAATGTCAGTCAAGGGATACACAAAGAATACAGAATATGACACCTAACATATAAAAAGTGGAGGAGGAAGAAAAAGAAGGGAGGAAAAAAAAGAATCTTCAGACTGTTTTTAAAATAGAGTAATAAGTGAGTTAAGTTAGGCTGTTAGACAGGAATGAAGCTGCCTTTGAACCTTTG
Organism: Manis javanica; assembly: GCF_040802235.1. Lineage (NCBI taxonomy): Eukaryota > Metazoa > Chordata > Mammalia > Pholidota > Manidae > Manis > Manis javanica. The sequence goes on along the minus strand of NC_133161.1, from coordinate 105,287,660 downwards.
GTAACCATGAATACAAAGCCTACAATGGCAATAAATACATATCTATCAATAATCACCATAAATATAAATGACTGAATGCACCAATCAAAAGATGAAGAGTTACAGAATGGATAAAAAAGCAAGACCCATCTATATGCTGCCTGCAAGAGACTCACTTCAAACCCAAAGACATACACAGACTAAAAGTGAAGGGATGGAAAAAGACATTTCATGCAAGCAATAGAGAGAAAAAAGCAGGAGTTGCAGTACTTGTATCAGATAAAGTAACCTTCAAAACAAAGAAAAGTAATAAGAAACAAAGAAGGACATTATATAATGATAAAGGGGTGAGTCCAATAAGAGGATACAACCATTATAAATATCTATGCACCTAACAAAGGAATACCCAAATATGTGTAACAAATACTCACAGAAACAAAGGGGGAAATAGAATGCAATGCATTCATTTTAGGAGACTTCAACATACAACTCACTCCAAAGGACAGATCAAACAACAGAAAATAATTAAGGAGAAAGAGGCACTGAGCACACATTAGAACAGATGGACCTAATTGACATCTCCAGAACACTCCACCCAAAAGCAACAGGATACGCATTCTTCTCAAGAGCACATGGAACATTTTCAAGAATAGATCAAATACAAAAAGAGCCTCAGTAAATTAAAAAAGATTGAAATTGTACTAACCAACTTCTTAGATCACAATGGTACGAAACTAGAAATAAATAGTACAAAGAAAACAAACAGGCCACAAACACATGGAGGTTTAACAATATGCTCCTAAATAATTGTTGTATCAATGAACAAATAAAAACAGAGATCAAGAAATGTATGGAGACAAATGAAAACAACAGCTCAACACCCTAACTTCTTTGGGATATGGTGAAGGCAGTTCTAAGAGGAAAGCATATAGCAATTCAGGCCTATCTAAAGAAAGAAGAATAATCCCAAATGAATATTCTAAATTCACAATTAATGAAACTTGATAAAGAAGAACAAATGAGGCCCAAAGGCAGTAGAAGGAGGGACATAATAATGGTCAGAGAAGAAATAAATAAGAAGAGTAAAACAATAGAAAGAATTAATGAAATCAAGAGCTCATTTTTGAGAAAATAAACAAAATAGATAAACTCCTAGCCAGACTTAGCCAGAAAAAAGAGTCTGGACACATAAACAGAATCAAAATGAGAAAGGAAAAATCACTATGGACCCCACAGAAATACAAAGAAGAATTATTAGAGAATACTGTGAAAAATTATATGCTAACAAATTGGATAACCTAGAAGACATGGACAGCTTTCAAGAAAAATACAACCTTCCAAGACTGACTCAGGAAGAAACAGAAAATCTGAACAGACTAATTACCAGCAATGAAATTGATCAGTAATCAAAAACCTACCGAAGAACAAAACACCCAGACCAGATGGATGGCTTGACTGCTGAATTTTATAAGACATTGAGAGAAGACATAATACCTATCCTCCTTAAAGTTTTCCAAAAAGTAGGAGAGGAGGGAATACTTCCAAACTCACTCCATGAGGCCAGCATCACTCTAATACCAAAACCAGGCAAAGACATAAAAAAAAGAAAATTACAGGCCAATATCCCTGATGAACAAAGGTGCAAAAATACTCAACAAAATATTAGCAAACACAATTCAAAAATACATCAAAATGATCATACATCATGATCAAGTGGGATTTATTCCAGGGATGCAAGGATGGTACAATATTTGAAAATCCATCAACATCATCCACTACATCAATAAAAAGGACAAAAATCACATGATCATCTCCATAGATGCTGAAAGAACATTTGACAAAATTGAATATCCATTCATGATAAAAACTCTCAACAAAATGGGTATAGAGGGCAAGTACCTCAACATAATAAAGGCCATATATCACAAACCCACAACCAACATCATAGTTAACTGAAAAGCTGCAAGCTTTTCCTTTAAAATTAGGAACAAGACAAAGATGCCCACTCTCCCCACTTTTATTCAACATAGTACTGGAGGTCCTAGCCACAACAATCAGACAACGCAGAGAAATAAAAGGCATCCAGGTTGGTAAGGAAGAAGTTCAACTGTCACTGTTTGCAGATGACATGATATTGTACAGAAAATACCCTAAACAGTGCACTCCAAAACTACTAAATCTAATATCTTAATTCAGCAAAGTTTCAGGATACAAAATTAATACACAGAAATCTGTTGCTTTCCTATATACTAACGATGAACTAGCAGAAAGAGAAATAAGGAAAATAGCTCCATCCACAATTGCATAAAAAATAATAAAATACCTAGAAATAAACCTAACCAAAGATGTGAAAGACCTATACTATGAAAACTACAAGACACTCTTGAGAGAAATTAAAGAAGACACTAATAAATGGAAATACATCCCATGCTCATGGGTAGAATTAATATTGTCAAAATGATCATCCTGCCTAAAGCAATCTACAGATTTAATGCAATCCCTATCAAAATACTGAGAGCATTCTTCAATGAGCTAGAGCAAATAGTTCTAAAATTCATATGGAACCACAAAAGACCCTGAATAGCCAAAACAATCCTTGGAAGAATAAAGTGGGAGGATTATGCTCCCCAACTTCAAGCTCTACTACAAAGCCACAGTAATCAAGACAATTTGGTACTGGCACAAGAACAGACCCATAGATCAATGGAATAGAATAGATAGCCCAGATAAAAACTCACATATATATGGCCAATTAATATATAATAAAGGACCCATGGATATGCAATGGGGAAATGACAGCCTCTTCACAACTGGTGTTGGCAAAACTGGACAGCTATATGTAAGAGAATGAGACTAACTCCGTATACAAAAGTAAACTTGAAATGGATCAAAGACCTGAATGTAAGTCATGAAACCATAGAATTCTTAGAATAAAACATAGGCAAAAATCTCCTGAATATAAACATGAGCAAATTTTCCATGAACATACCTCCTTGGGCAAGGGAAACAAAAGCAAAAGTGAACAAGTGGGACTACATCAAACTAAAAAGCTTCTGTACAACAAAGGACACCATCAGTAGAACATAAAGGCATCCCACAGTATGGGATAATATATTCATTAATGAAGTATCTGATAACAGGTTAACATCCAAAATATATAAAGAACTCACAGGCCTCAACACCCAAAAAGCAAATAACCCAATTAAAATATGGGCAGAGGATCTGAACAGACACTTCTCCAAAGAAGAAATTCAGATGGCCAACAGGCACATGAAAAGATGCTCCACATCCCCAATCATCAGGGAAATGCAAATTAAAACCACAATGAGGTACCACCTCACACCAGTTAGGATGGCCAACATCCAAAAGTCAAACAACAACAAATGCTGGCAAGGATGCAGAAAAGGGGAACCCTCCTACACTGCTGGTGGGAATGTAAAGTAGTTCAACTATTGTGGAAAGCAGTAAGCAGGTTCCTCAAAAAATTAAAATAGAAGTACCATTGACCCAAGAATTCCACTACTGTGAATTTACCTGTAGAAAACAAGATCCCAGATTCAAAAAGACAGGTGCACCCCTATGTTTATAGCAGCACTATTTACAATAGCCAAGAAATGGAAGCAACCTAAGTGTCCATCGGTAGGTGAATGGATAAAGAAGATGTGGTACATATGCACAATGGAATATTATTCAACTGTAAGGAGAAAACAAATCCTACCATTTGCAATAACATGGATGGAGCTAGAGGTTATGCTCAGTGAAATAAGCCAGGTGGAGAAAGACGAGTACCAAATGATTTCACTCATTTGTGGAGTATAAGAACAAAGCAAAAACTGAAGGAACGAAATAGCAGCGGACTCACAGACTCCAAGAATTGAGTAGCAGTTACCAAAGGGAAAGGGGTTCGGGAGGGTAGGTGGGAAGCAAGGGATAAAGGGATTAAGGCATATTATGATAAGCATACATAATATAGAGGGGGCACAGGGAAGCCAATACATCACAGAGAAGACAAGTAGTGACTCTATAGCATCTTACTATCCTGACTGACAGTGACTGTAATGGGGTATGTGGTGGGGACTTGATAATAGAGGGGAATGTAGTAACCACAATGTTGCTCAGATGAAACCTGAGCATAAGATTGTATATGAATGATACCTAAATAAAAAAAATTTAGGTCGACATTTTTTTCTGCACAATATGATCAAATTTATATATGTTCATATGCCAATTAAAAATACAGTATAATAATGAAAGACAAATTTATTCTTTGTATTCTTTAGTTTTCCACATTATTTAAAATTAGGAAGATGTTATAAAGTAACATTCATTAAGTATATTTTTCTTCAAAATTACTTAAGTAGAATAAAAACTTAGTGTAAATATTCTATATTTTATCTGAAATCCATAAAACAGTTCTCTGTAAACACATTTATGTCAAAGTAGAAAAGGAATTTTGTGATATGATGGAAACATTGCCTGATATTGATTCCCAGAGCCACATGGTGAGAATTCTTGGTGACATGATTTTTATTTTTTTATGACAAGGACATTATTTGGATTCTTGACATTTAGAATTAACAAATTTGTATTGGACTGTTCATTATGTATTTATAACATTGTAAGGATTTGCTGAAAACGTAAAGCAGCAGAAACCAAACAATGTATTATAGCTAACAGTGCTGTCTGATTCTTTAAATTCTAATGAAGCACATGAATTTCAAATAAAAGGAAGTCTCATTAGCCATGGTAACACATGGACTGGTCTGCTTCACTTTCTCAAGGTCTGTGATGTGCCAGTGGGATAATGGACTGAACTGGTCCTCAACTTAATTACAAGGTCTTTGGTGACGTACAGCATTCTTGTGTCACTGGACAGATTAAACTGGCCTATTTAAAATACTTACAATATTCATTAGATACCCTAGCATTATTCAGTCTTGATGATCTTGGACAGTACTGCATATAGCTTCATTTGGAATAGTGATAATAATGAATGTTTTTCTGACATTGTGGAGCAGAGGAACAATATTATGAAACTAAAAGAATATGATGAACATCTTTTCTTTGTAATTACTTTTTGGAAGATTGTGATTTTTTTCTTCTGCAGTATTTTTTTTCTAAGTTAATTATATCAGTTGGGATGAGGAGCATACAAAACTTTAAAACAGGTTATGGTGTATCACATGTGCAGCCCCACCTACTTGCTTTGTTTTATTTCAGGCAATTCAATCATTTATTTACTGTTTTATTTTTTAGAAGATTTGTTGAGAACATATTCTTTCAAAACATTTGAAGTGGATGATGTAATTTTAACAAGCTTTATGTAATTACCACCAAAAGGGAAGAGGCAAAAAGTCAGATATTTGAATTTTGAAACAAGTACTTTTTGTGCATTTCTTTTAGGCTTTTAAGACTTATGCATGCTTTTACTTAAAGTAAGCAATTCGTTAATATGCAAGCTTTCCTCTTATAAAAAAGTCATCATTAAAAGTTGGCCAATTTCATTGTTCTTCCCTTCCCTTTGGCATATGTATGTTAAAACATTTCGGAGCAACACGAAGGGGCAGTTAGAACTATTAGCATTGCTTACTTAAAGAACGATACCCTTGTGTTGCTGATATAGTGACTGGTGCAGGTAAGTGGGGTTTAAGTGGCTGAATCATTTTCCATGAGGTTAGTAACTGGGAGAGGGGCTCTGATACCAGCCTACCTCACTGCAATGACAAAGCACGGTTCTGAACTGCCTTGTGAGATTTGCACTGGTTTGAGTCGGCCAAGTATTGAATTCCTAATTTTAAAAAGTTTCTTGTATTGTGTCACTGGACAGGTTAAACTGGCCTATTTAAAACACTTACAATATTCATTAGATACCCTAGCATTATTCAGGGTAGCAGCTGATAATTATTTAGTGAAAAATGCAGATTTTATAATAATTTTATTGAGATAACTGGTTAACCAAGCAGTGGAAAATACTCTATTTCAATTTCAAAACTTAGAATAAACAGGTAAATTTTATTAACTTTAAAAAAGTTTGCTAACATAAAGGAAAACAGTTGACATTTGTATATTTATTCTACAATTTACTATCTAATGGACTCTTACCTGTTCTATCACTTTTCAGTTTATTTTATTTTATTTATTTTTTGGTATTTGAATATGCAATTACATCCTGCACTAACAGTGAAAATTTTGTTCTTCTATTTTCAATATATATCATATTGTCATATTGTCTTTTAGAACTGCCAGAAAACTCTGTTACAATACAAAGGAATACAAGCATCCTTTCCTACCCTTCATGTTAGGGAAAGTCTTTGGGGATTTTTGAGGATTAGTTGTAAGGCCAGCTGCAGTTTTGAATTAGTGTTTTGCAACTAAAGGAAACATACTTTGAATTATTGGATACTTAGAGTGCTTGGGTCAGAAATTGATTTGGAACCTTACTCCTACATCAATAATTAAAATGTCTGTTTATATTCTACTCTTAACAAAATGCTTTCATTTAACTCTGACTTTAATATTAATCATGTTCATAGGAAAATGATTAAAATACCACAAAAAGCTAGTTAGGAGAAAGTGATACTACTTATGAGCCCACTAAAAAACAAACTGACATGAAATGTATAAAGAGATTTTAATTTATTTCTATGAGATATCTTTGACACATAAGACTTTATAAAACTGGGATTTTAATATTCAATTTTTTGGGTGCATTGTTTTAATATAACGATACTCTGTGGTCACGTATATGTGCAAACAGAACATAGGCTTTCACTATCATTTAATTACTGAGTAATTTTCATTTGTGTGGTACCTCCAGCTACCATATACCTCCAGTTTATTTTTAAGGCCCAAATTTAAATATTCCTGTTGTGTCAAATTTTGACTTTGGCTTCTAAAGATTATATATTTATATTTCCTTTTCATTCTACCTGTCTGTCTCTCCCTAGACACCCACACATGGTGAAAAGGAAATCCTCCATGTTCAAGAAGAGCAGAGTAAGGATTCCACTCAACCCCCCAGTGGCTACGGCAGTGATGGGGGGGCCAGAAGCTGAGGTTTACTACCCACCTGGGCTGAAGGGGAAACACATTCATGCGAGAGACAAGAAAGAGTAATAGCTGAATATGACCTGGAGTAAATGAATGCATTTAGAAACAATAAAAATAATTAGCCTGATGCCTGGAAGATACACATCACCCTACGTATGTCTAAAAGTCACAGGGTACTTTTTAAGTAACGGGTACAATCCCTGTACTTTTTGTAAAGTGAAAAATATTGGCATAACCATATATCTTAAATTCAGCTTATTTGCTTTGAACTTAGTGGAAAAAATATTTTAGTAAGTTATGTAACAGAATGTACTTATTATAATTGTTCATAATGTTACTAATGTAAACTTAAAAAAAATCAGATGTTTGGGATTGAGGAAGAAGAGAGAACAGGAAGAACTTTTTCACCAGAGATTCCTTAAAACCAGTCATAGGTCACAGTAGCAAAACTAAAGACTGATAATGAAAAATAATAAGATCATTAGGGAACAACATTTATGGAACAAGAACAGGGTTACTGGAGAAAAATTAATTCTTTGATGTCATCGTTAAAAGAAGGAAGAAAAATATAACAATCGACACTGAGCTTATGATAATATAGAAAGAAGAAAAAGTGAACTTATGTAAAGAAAGAGAAATACAGCCATTTATTATATAAACCATTCTAGGTCAACTGCTGCACTGTGGTAGAATCTACTTCTGATCCCGGATCACACGGTGAGCAAAGACAACAGGCCAGGCATCTTCCCCGCAGAAGTCACAGTCTGGTGAAGGAGACACAGTGAGCACACAGCCCATGTTATATCGCGGGATGACGAGGGCTGTGAGAAAAACACGCTAAGACGAAGTGCAGGGGGAGCTCCGGGGCAGAGTGAGAAGAGAGGGTGTCACTGTTCATCCTGATGGCCAGAGAAGTCTCCAGCTAAGGCGACGTTTGGGTGGAGATCTGAAGGGAGTGAGGTCATGCTGACATGTCAAGGTGGATGCAAACCCCGGGATGTGAGGACGCTGCATGTGTCTGGGGCCCAGTTAGACCAGCGTGACTCCGGATGAGTAGCCAGTGGGGAGACGGTCAGAGCGGTTGTGACCAGTGGAAGCCACTGGGGGCGTCTCTCGGACATCCCTTTGCGTTGCAGTGATTCCTAACTTAGGCTGGACACTGGGATCCCCTGAGGAGCTTGTAACACTGCAGATGCCACTTTCAGAGATGGGTCTGGGAAGTGGTCTGAGCATTGAGAATTAAACAAAATTCCCCAGGTAATTGTAATTTTCAGCCAAAAAAGGACTATTGGTTTAGAAATAGGGAAAATGAGAGGAATTCAGTGAGATGAAGTAAGAGAAAACTCAGAGAATGATGTTCTGTAAGTCAAGAGAAAAGAGTGCTTTGAAAATGGGGAGGGATTAGTTTTGTAAAATGCTGCCTTTCTAAGTCCAGCAAGATAAAGCTAATTCCACTATTGGAACTGACAACACAGAGATCATTACAGATTCTACGAGCTGTGCGTTTGAGCTGTAGAGATGAAATCCTGATCTGCAAGGGTTCAAGAGACAAAATGAGGACAGAGAAAATGGACTAAGTATATACAATTGTTTCAAAGACTTTTCCCATGGTGCTGAGCAGAAGACTGTCCCATTGCCCAAGAGGGATATGTGCTTGAGGAACATTTGCTGGAGGTGAGAGTCATATTTTCTAATAGAAATAATTTTGGAGAGAGAAAAATCTGATGATTAAATTAATTGATAATTGTAAAGTGTTTTGCAACATTGCCTGGCTCATAATAAATGTAATGTAAGTGTTTGTTTAATGAATGAATGATTCAAGAGAATGGGTTGGAAGGGGAACTTCCAAGAGGAAAATCATTAACTAGGATGAGAGATGTGACCCAGCCCAGTGCAGGAGGACTGTCCTCAGATGGGTGCTCAGAGAATTCCCCTATTTACAGAGTATTAGTTACGGTACTAGATTTCATCGTAGGAATGTAAAGATTACTTTTTGAGAATTTTTTAATTCAGGTGATTTAAAAAGCAAAGTCATTTGTTGAAAGTAAAAGGGTGGATGTGTTAGAGTTTGAGGAGCATGGCACTGGGAGAGGGAAGGAACTTGGTCAGGAAGTTCATGAGAGCTTAGCCAGTGAGGGTGCATGCTTCTCTCCATGCACTAAGCTATGTGTTTTCTTTTATTTTAAAAACACCTCCATACATAGAGTTCTTCCTAATTCTATTTTGATAAACTGCATAAGACTACATAGTATGGGTGTGCCAACATTTATTCCACTGTATCAAACAGTATATATTTGAACTGTTTCCTGTATTTTGATAACAAAAATAATGCCAAAACAAACGGTTGTATACATATGCTATTTGATGTTTTTGCTAGTGTTTATTTGGGAGCTAAAGGATAAATGTATATTACTTTGTGCTCATTTGTTTTTACTTGATATTTGCACTATATGAGAGCATGTAACACTGTTCTAGAAAATCTCATAAACACAGGTAATTCCATAAATACATGATCATTTCCCTCAAATAGACCCTTGACATTAACTACCAAGCTAGTTGATTTTCTCTGTCTCTCTTCTCCAACCGGCCACATACCTTCCTTTCTGTCCCCTTTTTGGTGTATTCTCCAGACAGGAACTTTCTGTTACTCTATCTCCTGCCATCTCCATTTGCACAATCCTCTTCTTTTCTAATGTAATAGGGAAGGTATACCTCCTCCAAATACGGTTCAGTCTTCACATCCCCTTCTACTTTATCAAAAAACATTCATTATCCACTATCTCTCCAGTACCTTGTAAACCTTTTTTCAATTGAGTCAGTCTCATTAGCATTTAACTGTTTTGAGTTTTCACATCTTAAACATAATTGCCAGGGCCTTTCCCTGACTTCCATAATGTCAGGTAGTGTTTTCTTACCATTTTTCTGGTATCCTCTGTGTGGGCTCTTTTTTCTCTACTAGGCCATTGGGTACTACAGTTCCTCAACACTCAGTCACTGACTCTCTCTCCTCTTTTCACTCTATAATTTTCCCAAGGCAAATTCATGTATATCCACAGCTTCACTTACTGTATAAACACCCACCTGTGGTATCTAAAGTTGAACATTCATGTTGTTAGCTCACACCAGCCTTCACTCCAGGCACTTCTGTTTACTTACACAGCTACTTTTTATATATTTAGAATCCTTTAAAAATATAAAAACCATTCTTAGCTACTGGGAAATTAAAAAATGGGGACAGGATTTGGGCTGTGGACTTAAGTAGTCAACAAAAGACTATGTAAAATGACCATACAAGGCCTGCAGAGCTTCAAATATTTACTCTTCACCTCTTTACAAACTTTACCAGTCCCTATTTTAAGTAACCCATAAGTCTCCTGAAAATCAACAGATGAAGACAGAACTTATAATCTGAATCTTCCAGCTTTCTAAATAACGTTTCTCAGTGAATGACATCCTTGTACACCTTTACTTCCTGTATCCAATCTATCATTATGTTTTGTACTCTAAAGCATTTGGGAAACTATCTCTCAGTATTTATTTCAAAGTCATCCTCTCGGTCCACTATATCATCACCGTGCACCTAGTCTGTGTCCAAACCACTCCCCAGCCTACCTTTAATTGCTACTTTCACAGTTGTCAGTAAATGGCTAATCCTTTAGACCGTGATTAATACTCTTCAATGGCTTCCAGTTGATTTAAAGTTTTTGAGACTCTTTACAATGTACAGTCCTATAAGGCTCTGGAGGATCTGACCCCTGCTCACCTTCCAGTCTCAGCCAACACCACCCTGCCCTTCCCTGTTCCACTCCAGCAGTACTAGCTGACCCTATAGCTCCATTAGGCCATCTCCCTCTGAACACAGAGCATTTCGGTTAATGATTCCCAGATTACAACGTTAAAAATAAAAATGAGAAAAACAAACTATAAGACAGAACACTACTGATCTTCCCACATGTAAAACTTGCTCCATTGCCATTCTTTGTTACATGCATTTCAGGTGAAATCCTAGTAAAAATAGATTGCTGTGTTTATTTGTGCAGCTTCATGCCTACCTAACATTCCTTTGGACCTCATTTTCTGTTAAATTTTTCAGTGGATTGTTAGGAATTAATAATGACTAATAAGCAGTGGTAGTCATCAATATGGAGAGGAACTTAAGGCTGCTTTCTTAGCTTCTCTGGAATGCATACTATCCCACAGAAGGAACAGACTGCAGACAGAAATAGAAAAATCTCCTCCATCCAGTGAACAGTGTTCGACTAAGACTTCTTTCATGAATAGAATGCTTCAAGAAATGCACCTTATGGGACCTGCATGTTTTATTTCCTAAGAGACTATTCTTTTCCTGCAAAGAAATGAGCCCATCTTTTAAGACTTTGGATCATTTAATCTTCTGTGTTCTGTGTCTTAAATTTACTAAAGAACTTCTTTTCTTTCTCCTCCTTGTGTATAAATCACCCTATACTGGTTAGTTGAAAAATGAAAGCCCCCATCATTCCTTCAAAATTTTTTCATTTAATTTAGACATTAATTGACTGTTCAGTATTTTGTGGGTATATAAACAAACATGTCGATTTGAACATGAAATAGTTATATTGTGAGGATTAGGAAATACGTTGTTCCTTTTCCATAAATAGGACCAGATTTAGGATTAAGATATATTTTTGAGAATAGCCTTTCAATATCCAATATTAACACATTTTTGAAGGAATCATACAGGCTTATTTTTTTAATCAGTGTTAACATTTTATAATAATTATTATAATTTTTAGCATTTTATTTTTCCATAATTTTTAAATCAAAGCAAAACAACATAATAGCAAAAACTATAAAAATTTAATTTCTTGGACTGCTATTGCCAAAATGTAAATGTATTGGGACTTTGGAGACCTGTGTTATGGCCTTTTCTTAGCTGTAATCATTTAGAAACAACTTAGATCCTCTTTAATTGAGTCCATGTTTTGCTGACCAGATTAGGTTTAGAAAACATGTTATTGAAGTCAAAATCTATCATTATTTCATTAAATTAATAATGTGACTGATAATCTGAAAATTAGGGCATTGTATAAAATATTCCAGGAGAAGTAGATAGATAAATTGGACCCAGCACACACACAAAAAAATGAGGCACACTACAAAAGATGCTTATTAAATAATTTAAGAGGACAAAGAAGAACAGGCTTCTCTTATCTAATTTATTCCTTCTGTTTAAATAAAAGCTTTATGGTTAAGAACTACCTTTCTACCAAATATTTTATATGACCTCACAGAACAGTCAAACAACAAAAAATTCCATTCTAGTCACTGTAAAAAATAGCGGTGAACAAGTGGGGAAAATAGTTCCTATTATTGTCTAAATTAAAACATGGTGATATAACAGACATTTTGTTGTAGTGAATGTGAAGCACAGCTCAGTGCATCAGGGAAACCTTGGTAGAGGGCTTAAGGGCCGTGGTGTTTGGGCACAGAAGCTCAGTTTGTAAAAGGCCAGCTTAGCTCAGCACTGTTAACAGCCATCTCTCCCCAGCCAGTCTTAAGTTAGCAATGTCCCTTCTAAACCCACATGGGTAAGTCAACAAAACATTTGGCCATTTTGACTGATATAAATATGGTTCAACCTAATGATGCTGCAGGCACCAGAGGAATTTCTTTCTTAATTCTGTTGTTCTGATAAATCTAAATACATCCATTTGACAAATTCACATAGGGTACTGTGTTTTTCCTTGATTTCCTGTTTTCCCAAATGACTGGTTTCATAAATCAAAATCACTAATTAAAAAATTTGAAGTATATTTATAAGCCAAATTACTTCATTCTAAACATGAGACAACAATGTTATGAATAATAATAGTGAATTTTTGTTGAACATAGTAAGTGCTCAATACTTTATAAAATGCTTTGCATAAAACATCTCCTTTAATTTTGGTAAAAACCCTGTAGCCTCACTGTTGTCATTATCCACATTTTATGCCTGGAACTAAGATCCAACTTTATTTAGCATCTTTGTTCATGCTCTTAACAGCTTTACTGCAATGTTACCATCTGAAAACCCAATGATAGGCTTCTAATCTTAACTTCATTTCCTAGATGAAAAATCTCAAACCAAAAAAGGTTATGCCTTTACTCCCGGTCACATTTCATACTCTGATCCAGTTCTGTTCACAGCTGGGTCTAAAATAGATTTAAATGTCAGAGAAGTGTTCTTTCCCATAAATACATATGTAACTCAAAATAGTCCTCTATTCTTTCAATCACATCAGATGATAGCACCTTAATCACATGCAATTTTGTGGTTCCTATTTGTCAATTAGGACTTCTTAATGTTACAAGTAATCAAACGAAAAAAACCCCACAAGACAAATAGGTTTAAACAAACAAAGTTAACTGACTTACTCATAAAACTGTCCAGTCTGCAGGCAGGGCAAGTTCTAGGTTTGCTATGATTTAGCGCCTTCAGCTTGGCAGAGACCCAGTTTCTTGTCCTCTTCCAAGAGACAATTTTCTTTTTCTTCTTCAGATTCTGGTAGCTCTTTCAGATGATCAAGGAACCTATTTCACAAAAGGCTCAACAAATCTCCCTTCATGGTTCAGTTTAATTGGGTCAGATTCCAATTTCTGATTCAGTTCTTTCAGCCATACAGATTTCTGTGTGTTGAATGTTTAGACCCGATTAGATTAGTTTAGGTTCTAACTAAGGGTATTACTGTGGTTTGATTGAAGCAATCAGTGGTCAACCATGGAACTGGGTTAAGGCCATTCCCAAACCCACCCACCAAACAAACAAACTCTACGCCTGTTACACAGGAAAGGGACAGGAGGATTGTTGTTGAGACATTAAATGACCTCAAAGCAAGCCCAAGTACCAGGAAATTCATGTGTGAGGGTGACCCTTAGGGATGTACCCTGTGGAATCTTTGCATTTTTGTTCTTATGTGCAATTAATTTACATACTTAAAAGTCCATTAAATATAAATTATGATATCATTGATCATTAGAAGTTAAACATTGGTATAATTGTTATCCTAGGTCAGGTAAAACAAGCAAATTATCAGAACAGAAGAAGCTACCCAGGTGTGCATCACAATCACAGTCCCTTCCAACTTTCCTAAAGGTTACCATTCATATAAATGTTACGGTAACCATTTCCGTAGTATGAACCCCTAAGCATTGTGATTTAGTTTTTCCCATTTGTGGGACTTTACAGGAATTGAATCACACAATTAGAGGCTGTCTCTAAAAATCTGTAGAGTTCCTTCATGGTTTTGTATGTGTGTGCTGTTTGCATTCCACTTAATGAAAATACCACATTTTATTTTTTACATTTGAATATTAATGGACACTTGTGTTGACTGTGAAGAACATTCCTAAATATGTCTCTTGACATGTACATGCCTTCATGGACTACATGCGTGCAGATTTCTTGGATCATTGGAAATGTATCTGTTTAACCTATTATACTCTCACTAACAGTGGGGGGTTTCTTTTTTTCCACATCCTTGCTAAATCCTGCCATTGTCAGTCACTGAAATTTCAGCCATTGTGATATCTCATTGCAGCTTCGCTTTGTATATCCCCAGCTAGAATTGAGACTTAATGGTTTTCTGCTCTTTTCTGTTAAGTGACTGTTGAAGTCTTTTACATAATTTTTTCAGTCAGGTTGTCTGATTTCTTACGTATTTGGGAGCCTTTGTACATTCCAGTATGAGATACTTGACAATTTTATTTTGTATTGCAAGTATCTTTTCCCACTCTATGATCTCATTTTCTCTTTCTTAATGATATCCTTTGATAAAGAGTTCTTAATAATGTAATTAATGCATCAATCTTTTAATTTATACTTACTGTTTTTGTGTTCCATAAAACTACCTATAGATAGATTAAAAATTTTTCTTCTACATTATTTTTTAGGTTGTATTATTTATTCTTTGACATATATGGCTACAACCAATGTGGAGTTGCTATTGTGTATGATATGTGATAGACATCATTTTATATTTATCTTTATATGTAGATCACCAATGTCACAGTCTCATTTAATGGAAAAAAATCCTTTCTATCTTGGCTAAAGCAGATAATGCTACAGCGAACATAGGGGTACCAGCTGTCTCTTTACATATTCTTTTGGATATATACATAAAAGTATAATTGCTGGATCATATTGTGATTCTATTTTTAATTTTTTGAGAAACTCCTATACTGTTTTTCCACAGTGGCTGTGCCTATTTACATTCCTACTAACAGTGCAAATGAGTTCCCTTTATTCTACACCCTAATAATCACTTGCTATTTCTTGTCTTTCTGATAATAGCCATTCTATCAGGGGTTTTGATGTGCATTTCTCTGATAATTAGTTGAACACCTTTCCATGTATCTATTGACCATTTTAATATCTTTGAAAAAAATGTCTATTCAGGTACACAGAAGCATTATTTACAAGGGTTAAGACATGGAAATAACCTAAGTGTTCAGTAATGGATGAAGTGATTAAGAAAATGTGGTATGTAATATACAATGGAATATTACTCACCCATAAAAGGAAAGATAGCCTGCCATTTGTGACAACATGGATGAAACTTGAGGGCATTATGCTAAGTGAACTAATCAGACAGAGAAAGACAAATACTGCATGGTCTCACTTACATGTGGATTCTAAAAAAGGAGGAGAAGGAGGAGATAGAAACAACAGAAACAGAGAGCAGATTATTGGTTACTGGAGGTGTCAGGTGGGGGTAGGAGAGGGAATGGGGGAAGGCAATCAAAAAGTACAATTTCTACTTACAAGAAAAATAAGTTCTGGAATTTAATGCACAACTGGTGACTATAGTTAACAGTACTCTATTGTATATTTGAAAGTTGCTGAAAGAGTAGAACTTAAAAGTCCTCATTACAAGGAAAAAAATGTGTAGTTATGTGAGATGATGGATGTTAGCTAAACTTATTGTGGTAATCATTTTGCAATATATACATATATCAAATCATTATGTTGTATACCTTAAACTTATACAATATTATATGTCAATTTCATTTCAATAAAACTGAAAAAGAAAAAAATTCTTCTCCAATCCTCTGCAGTGCCAACTTTTTCACACATCTGTATTCACATTGCGTGTGAATCTATTTGGGGATTCCCATTTCTGTTTCGTTGATTGATTTGTTTCTTCTTGGTTCAGCTGACCACTTTAAATAGTGTTGTATAATAAGACTTGATATTGGAAAGTGTGAGTCTTCTCTCCTAGTTTTCCAGCAAAAGTACCTTAGCTCTCTTGAGCCATAGTATTTTCATATATGTTTTGGCATCAGCTCATTGGCTTCTGCCACAAAATGTGGTAATGGTTGAGAATACATTGAATCTCAAGGTCAATATGGAGAAAATTGTCTTCATTATAATACTCAGACTTCCAGCGCATGAATGTGTTCTATTTTTCCTCTTACTTGGGTCTTCTTTAATTCTTTAAATGTTATAGTTTTCTGTATATTTTATAACCAATTAAAAAACACATTAGTATGTTTTCGATTTTGAAGCTACTGAATATGGTATTTTTCTTAAATTCTCAATTTTAAAATTTTGTTGCAAGTACATGACTATAAACTGTTTCTGTGTCCAGTAGTTTTGCTAACTCACTAATTTTACAAGCTCAATATTGGTAGACGATTTTGTCGGTACCCCCATTGTGCCTCCTCCGGAATTTCACAATTTCTTCAGCAGAAGCTATCAGAAAGATGATTGTGTACTTTCTTCTTTCTCAATATTTACTCATTTACCCATCCATTCACTTTTTAATTCCCTCTCTCTTATTTTATTGTACTGGTAAAATCCTCAAACACAATGGGGGGCTGGAAGTATTTCAGTCAAACATCCTTGTCTTGTTCTCTCTCAGATGGAAAGCTTTCAGCATTTTACCATTAAGAAAGATAACTATTTTAGGTTTCCTATATATACTCTATCACATTTAAAAAGTTCTTTTCTATTCCAAAATTACTAAGATATTTCATTATGAGTGTTTATTTTTATTAAATACATTTCTGCATTATTAAGTGATTATAAAATTGTTCTGTTTTATTTATGTGGATAAATACACTATTTGATTCACTACATTTTCAGATGAAATCCTCTTAATTGGATCCCACCTTCCCCAGAGGTAATAATAAAAACAGTAAACAACTGGTACAGCAGAGGCTGATACATCAGAATGGATACAATTTGTAGGTGAGTAAAGCCTTGTAGGTGCACAGCAGTTTCATATTAGCTCAGCTCTGCCCCTCAAAGCATGTAACGTGTACCCAGGTCTGTGGTCAGGTCCCTTCATTTCCGATTGATCTTTTTCTTTTTCTTTTTTTGGATTACTATTTTTACGCCAACCTTTCATATGAGGCATAAACCTAACTTGATCATACTGTACTGTCCTTTTATATATAATTGAATTCATTTGCTAATAATTGCTCAGAATTCTTGCATTTAAGTTTATAAGGAAGAATAGATTTTCATTTGCTTTTTACATACTTTATTAAATTTTTGTATCAAGATGTGAAGCAAAGTAAAGATTATATGAATTGCAAGTGCTCATTTAATCCCCCATTATTAGAGGTGATTATGTCAGTTGAAAATACTTGGTCCTTGAATGTTTGGTAGAACTACCAGGAAGGCCACTGGAAACTAGAGACTGTGTGTGTGTGTGTGTGTGTGTGTGTGTGTGTGTGTGTGTGTATGTGCATGTGTGTGCATGTTGCTGCACGTGTATACATGTATGTGTGTGCAAATGTTTTGGATTACTAGTTCAAATGAATAATCATAAGCAAATTCAAATTCCCTAAGTTTTCACAAGTCAGTCTTGATAAGTTACATTTTTCAGGGGATTTGTATATTTCAAATGTATTTTAATTGAGATAAAGGCATAAATTTGTCTGTATTATCATATTATTTTATAATAGTTGCATGATCTGAAGTAATGCATTTTGTTTCAGACATTGGTTGTTTATGCCTCATTTATACTCTCTTCAGATTTAATTTTGCTATTTTTTCCCCTTTTTGAGATACTCAGTTTCTGTTCTGTTCTTATTATGCATAAAAGTGATGAATTTCCCTCATAATGCTGTTTAGCTGTACCATGCCTTCTGATGTTTGAATTTCTCTTATTATTCAGTTAAATTTTGTCTAAGAGTTATTTAGAGTTCTACATTTTAATTTTGACATATCTGTAAATGCCTTTTGCTATTTATTTTTAATTTTCATTAAACTGTGGTCAGAAAAGGTATACTTTATGGTTTCCACTTTTTCAATTCTTTGAAACCAGTTTTATGATTTAATAGGTGTACAAAGATTTCACATGTGCTTGAATGGAATGTTACATTTGTGGATTCACTTGTGGGTTCATGAACATCTACTTATGCTACTACATGAAGTTGATTGTATGGCTTAAATCATATTTTTTATTGTTTTTTAATCAGATATAAGAGAGGGAAAACAAATGCTTCAGTATGATTGTGGATTTGTCTGTACTTTTACTTGGTCAATTTTGTGCTTTATTTATTTGAGGCCATGTTTTTTGGTGCCTACTAATTTAGAATTGCAGAATGTTTCTGCTGAATCCATTCTGGTAAATGAAAACTTCTTTTCTACTTTATTTGTTTATTTGTTTTCTGAAATTAACATAGGTATTTTTCTATGGTTGGAGTTTAAATGACCTATGTCTTTTACCATTCTTTGACTTTCAAGCTTTCTGTAACCTTATGATTTGGCCATGTATCATGAAAATAGCATAGTTTATTTTGTTTTATTTTACATTTTATGCAGTCTAACAATTGTCTTTTCACTGGAACTTTGACTCAAATGTATAATCAATACAAATATTAAGACACTTTATTTTAAATCTACCATCTAACCCTCTGTTTCTCTCTCTCTTGTCTCTTCTGGGTTTCTTTTTTTTTTTTCTTATTGTCTTTTTTGGGATTATTTTTGTTATTTGATGTTTCCTCAAATACTTTATGAGTTATGTACCCTCTTACTATTCCTGGGGATTTCAAAATACATACTTAGCTTTCAAAATCCAGCTAATATTAACTTGTGCTATCTCCTTCTCAATCAATGCAAAGATCCTATAACATGTAAACTCAATTGGCCTCTATTTACTGCCTCATGATACAGATTTTATTTTATTTCTCTCTCTGTCTCCTTTCTCTCTTTCTCTCTCTCTCTGTGCGTGTATAGTGGGACTAGTAGAAGAAAGGCCTCCCCTTTGCATACTGATCCCTAGAGGAGTGAGAACTTCAGTGATGCCAGCCCCTGTCTTCCCATGTGGTTCCCCTGCCCAGATGAATGCCCTGTCCTGGAATATTGGAGGGAGACCCTAGGCCAGGGACAACATGGGGAGACCTTGCCTCTGGAAATAATATTCCTCTCAGCCCCATCTAGGGGTGGGGGAGTGCAGGGAGAAGACTGCCCTATTCTCCCCTCTGAAGTGAGGGACATATTTTGGTAAATCTATTTTCACTTTGGAAAATATTTATGAGTAAATAGTTCTGTATGGAAAAATAGTGAGAAAGAAATTCAGTTAGATATATATATCTGTATTTATTAATATATACATATATATAATTAGACGTACACAAAAACATATATGTACATATATACATATTTATATGCACATGTTTATATATACATTTATTTTCTCATAAGATATTTTTATTATTATTTTTGAATACTTAATCAGTCACAACTTACATATTTATCCATTTATACCTTCAATCACATTCAGGTATTTTACTATTTTTATTATCCTTCATTTCTTCTTGAATTTCTCACCCTTTATTTGGAATTACATTTCTCTTCCTTAATAAATAATCTCTTGGTATATTTTTAGTGTGGATTTGTTGGTTACAATTTTCCTATGTTTTTTTTCCTCTGAAAATATCTATTTTACCTTCATTCCTGAAGGATAATTTTCCTGGGCGTCTGTCTCCAGGTGACAGTCATAGCATCACCACTCTCTTGAGTACAGGTGCCATTGCCTCTCTTTGGACTGAATTGTTTCCATCAAGAAGTCATTTTTTGTTAATGATTGTTGCTTTTAAGAAAATTTATGTTTTACCTTTGGTTTTTCTTCTAAGATTTTTTTTTCTCAGTAATTTTTGCCTTATAAATGTTTCAAGATGTGTTTTTTAATGTATTTTGCATTATGTTTGAGTTAGTAGGACTTCTTGGATCTATAAAGTGGTGGTTTTTGATCAGTTTCAAATACTGCTTCTTTCCCCATTTCTCTTTTCTCCCACTGTGGGACTCCTCCTAGGAGGCCAACTAAGTACATGTCAGATTTTTCCACCATATTCCCTTTGTTTTGTTTTTTTTCAATGTATTATCTGTTTTTTTTCCTATCAGTCTTTCATTTTGAGTAGTTTCATTGATATTTTTTAGGTTATTTATTTTTAACTATTCTAATCTGTTAAACCCACTAGGATTATAATTTAAAGTATTGTAATTATTTTCTTGCAATTTTTTTTATAGATTTGCCTGGACTTGTGTGGTTTTTTTAATGGATTAATCACTTACTTGTTTTTTGTACATAAATATATAGTAGCAATAATAATTTCAATATAAGAATATAGAGATAATTACTGAACATAGGTCAATTATTTTAGATTGTATTCCTTATACAATTATTATCGTTGTTCCTAATTATTACTTATTATTCTTAATAATATTCAATATTACAGACTTTGTTGGCCTATTTCTGTTGTAGACCACTTATGTTATTTATTTTTCTTTGTGTGCCAGTTATCTTTGTGTGCCAATTTATGTAATTTGCTTTAAGAGATTTTTGTAGACGTAGCAAAAGGGTTAGATTGATGTTATCTTCTTTCAAAGAGAAATTCTGTATTTCCTGTAGGTTCATGGGGCCTAGCATCAGGTAAAACCTTATTTCAACTTCAGGTATTGATTGAGTTTTTCTGGGTTGGTCAGATGACTGGAAGCTGGGGTACAGTCTGGACAAATGGCTGTTTTATTTTCAGTTCTCCTTATGATACTTGTTCTAACATTTGGCATTTTAACTTCAAAATATACAAACCCATCCGCTCCTGCTGGCAGACCCCAGATTTCAGCATTTGTACCCCTGGGACTTTACACTGACAAAGACAGCGCACCCCCTCTGTGGCCCCCTGGAGAAATAGTCTTTCCAAGGTGTTGGGCTCACTCTCCTGAACTTTTCTGGCCCAACATGAACCCAGTAATTCTCTAATTTGTTAACTGTCTGATGCCTTTGATGTTTCTCTGTATATTTTACTTTTATTTGCTCAGTCTGGGTTCTCCACAGAGAACCAGTAGTGGATTATATGAGGATTTGACTCACACAGTTACAGAGGCTGAGGAGCCCAGGTCTGCGGTTGGCAAGCTGGAGAGCCAGGAGGGCAGGTGGTGTGAGTTCCAGCCCAAGTCTGGGTCCAAAGGCAGGGCAGGGTTGGTGCCCAAGCTTACAGACAGGCAGAGAGAAAGAATTTTTTGTTACTTAGAGTTTTGTTGTATTCAGGCCTCCAGTGGGTCAGGTAAGGCTCACCCGTCCTTACTCAGTCTACTGGTTTAAACGTCAGTCCCGTCCTGCAACACCCTCACAGGCACACTCTGAAATAATGTTTAGCCAGGTATCACCTGGGCACTCCATGGTCCAGTCAAGTTGACACATAAAATTAATCACCCCACCAGGTTCCACATTTACCTCAGTGGTAGAGATTGTCTGAATTCCATAGTCTGCCATTATTGGAATTGGAAGTCTTCACAGAATCTTTTAAAAATATGGACAGAGTCTGTTTGCGAGAATGTATTTTCTTACAGATTGAGAAACTCTGATACAGCCATGGTAATCTCCACATTTCCAATATGAATGACATAGAAATGTTGTTAATAACTATACTTTAAATGTTCTATGCAATAAACATGTCTTTTGTCTTTTAATGCTCCACTGAAGCTAAAGAATTCTCAAATTATGAACTATAAATCTTGTTTGTAACATTTCTACTTATTACTGATCAGTATTACTTCATAGGCTTTGAAGGCTGACACTTGGGCAGAGGTCCCTGAAAAATTAGAAGTATTATAGTTCAGTGCATATTTTTTTTAAAAAATATATTATTCCCTTAAGTTTTAATTATCTAATAATGTTTTTTAATGAAAATATATCAATTTGGTATACTTTAAGGCTGAGATAAAATTGTACTTTAACAACTAACCTTAAAAAAATAAATTGCTCTTTGATCTCAGATAGATGCATCAGCGTTTGATCCTGACTCATCAATCATTCTGAACACGTACTGTGTTATTACCGCTCACCATCTAAACATTTTTTACTCCTCTTCTGTGTCTATTCACTCAGAAGTTTGCAAAGTAAGTCAAATTCAGAGTCATGGAATTGTAATTAAAGTATATCACTACAGATGAGAAAGTAAATAGACATTTAATTTACATTCCTTAAATATTAATGGAGATATACAATAGAACTAAGTTCTATAGCTTGGAAATGAATAATACATCATCTTCCATGTGATATTTTATGCTACCTTTGTAAAACATCTCATAATGTAATTACAAACTTTTAGTTACATCACACTCATTATAATTTACCATGAGAATATTTCTTCCTCAAGTGTCATCTTAAGGATTTAGAGAAAACTGTACTATTCAGAAATGTATTTTTTCACATATTTGAAATTTGTACACATATAGTTAAAATACATAAATTAACTATTTCCCCCACACATACATCTCCAATATAAAGCACACAATATATTTTTAATAATTCTGTAGAATATATTCTCTTCAGTATGCTTTACCAGTAATTGACAATGGGAGGAAGGTCTTTGAGAATTACTGCTGTATTGCAACACTTTGTGTTTTCAAGAGTGGGTCGTATCCCTCAAGTTTGTTAGTGCTGGTAAGAAAAAAAACTACAGATTTAGCACTGTTGACCCACAATAGCACTGTCAGTTTTTCGAGGATTAAAGTCCTAAAGTTTAAGTTAATCAAGAAAGGTTTCCCTTAAGATCAGATAAGAACATAACCTGTTTTGAGCATACAAAGTCACAAATACGTACAGGTGGGTACATGTTGCCTGGAATCATTTCAACAGCACATGAAAACCTGAACAGTGTCGCGAGGTGACAGGAGCTGGCGGCTGGGCAGCGGCTGTCATCTCGCCCGGGTCACTCCCCAGAGTCGCAGCAGGAGCATGCAGCCAGGGGCCTGGGGCCCAGCTCCTCCCGCGCTGGCCCGAAGCGCGCCGTGATAATCGCTACACCGAGTCGGCAGCCCGCTGTGATGTTTGCACAATGGAAACCTTTTCCGGAAGTGCGGCTCGCCCTTCACTCCCATCCCAGCAAACACACAGACCTAAGCTTTACCGGGTGGGACAGGCCAATGTGCTTCACTTAAGCTCTCTGATTACATTGCTTATAGGAATTTTACAACATCACAGACTTCAGTGGGAACCCTTTGGTGTAGTAAATGCTACCCTTTTTTTTTTTTTTTTAATAGGAAACACTAATTATTTTTTAGTGAGAAAAGACAGTAGAAATGCCAGGATGTTTCCTCTGAGGCAAACTCTTAGCTCCATTTCATCCATGTTACTGCCTCGTGGATCTTTCATCTAGAAAGTTTGTACCTGTGTATTAGGTACCCATTTATATTTTGTAGGCTTTTGTATAAATATTGAAGATGTTTTCAAGTATGTTTTATCTATGTATGGAAATCTTTATTCCCTGAGGATTATTCATTATTTCCATTCATCTTTGGGTACTTGTAACTGACGCTAAGCTGTACGTTGATATTTCATTAGTCTCAATTAATGATTTGATAAAACCATCAAAAGGCACCTAGCACCATTTTCTGACAGAATGGCCCTGATTTCATCCAGAAACACCCTGCCTTGTGACCACCCGCACCACCCATCCTCACTCCCTCAGGAACAGACTGCTGCACACAGCTGTGCCCTTGAGCCAGATGTGTCTGGGGAGAAGACAATGACCGGGTGCTCGTAGCAGAAGCTCAGAGCTGGAGCTACAGGCCACCGGACCTTGGGACTGACACAGGGATTTCAAGAGTTCAACTCTTGGGAGAAATAGGTCGCAAAAGAAGGGACCTGGAGAGCCAGTGTAAAGGAGGCTGGTGCTGGCCCCTCTGCCAGTGAACAAAGGCTGGAAAAGATGGGAACCACACTTTGGCACACCTTTAATGAGAAACTGCTACCCTGAAAGGTGGCGTAAGAGGAAAAAGCTAGGCAGCACTCAAATTGAAAATCAGCCAATCCATGGGGAGAATTCTCTGCAGCTCCTAGAGCCTCCAGTGCCTTATCAGGGATCCCGAGTACCTGGATAAAGGTAACTACAAAACTCCCCGAAATGAAGAGAGGCGCGAACAAGGAAAAGAAAAAGGTCCTTTCAAGATTATACTCAAATTAAAATTTTATAAGCAAAATTATATATAGAGTTATATATACATATTATGAATATATATAAATTATATGTATTATAGACATGTACATATAATTTATGTATATGTTAGTATATATTTTATGTGTAAACTATATATAAATTATATATTATACAATATATATAATTTGTATGTTAGCTAAATATGTTAGATATTTTTATATATAAATATATGTGCATGTCTTATATACAAAATCCAAAAACAGAGAAATTCTTACCTAAGAAAGCAAAATAACAGACACAGACAATTACTGTAAAATAATGACTTCACAATCTTTAAGGAAATAAAGGCAAGAACAACTTCCACTAAAAATGAAAAAAGAGGTGTGTTGGTGGATAAGGGAGCGGCAGCCAACAGCATAGTCTTAGAGTCCTACCTGATCCCTCTCACCCCGCCCACTGCATTAGGCAAGGCAGCCTCACTACCCAAAGGACGGTAAGTCCAGAGACCCAAGGAGGTGATCTAAAAATGATACGTGGTGATGACAGCCCTGTGCTCTGCATACCCAGGAGGAGGGAGACAAACCTGGGGTGACAATACCAGTCATTTCTGCAATTTTGAACAAGAAAGTGGATGGAAGGTAGAGCAGCTCCTAATGTCCCTGTGACGGAGAGGACATAACATCTATCAGTGGTTAGTTGCCACAAGTGAAAGAGAAAAACTGAGCAAGGCAACAAAATGCACCATAGAATTTGCAGTCTCCAGTTTGTAGGTGAGTGAAAGTTCCGTAGAAACAGCTGGTGCCAGAACAGTCTGGGTCTTAAAAGCTCTATGATCAGTCAAAGATCCCTCCAAAGAAAAATGTCACACAGAGATGGAATTTCTGTGAGTGGATTCCACCTAAGAAAGACAGGGAGTCAGGGGCAAAACAGAAAAAAGATCCAGACAAAATGTGATAGGTAACTGTATTTGAATATTTCAAAAAGTGGGAGCCATATTTTGGAAAACTCTGTTATAATAATCAGAGGAAATTCCAGAACTCTAGAGCTCTAGAGGAGTGAAGCTACAAAGATTGTCAAGTTCCACCTCCCTTTCTAAGAATAGAGGAAATGTCACTTCACATAAGCATGAACTATTGAGAAAATACTACAGTCAGATCCTATAAAAATTTTATGAAAAATACATGAAGAGTAAAGAGAGTAAGAGTCCTAAAAAATGATGATGCCATCTAGGAAGACAAGACCTCAAAGCTGATATAATCTGTAGCCTAATATTGTAAATGAGATAAAATCAATTACAAAAACAAAATCTATGAAAGGAAAGCACACTTTAGAATTACAAATGCAAGTAAGATAATTTGAGAAAAGGGGGATTTGAAAAGAGCTGCAACTAAGAAGGAATTGCTAAATATAAATAAAAATCATTTTTGAAAAGAAGATTAAACTCAATAGAACACAGAGTGAATTAACACCAGGGATAATGACATAAGAGAAATAAAATATGGATAAAAACTATTTGACACAAAGTGGGAGGTGTGCATACAGCCTACATGCGACAGGACGCACAGAGGAAGGGAGAGCCAGAGCAGTGGAATGGGACAAAAGGCAACATCTCTTACGAAAGGAACCTTTCCTAAAATAAGCAGACTTTTGAGAGCATAAGGCTGCTGTTAATGAGTGTGGTAGAACAATTGTTGCACACCAGGAATATCCCAGCAGAAAGGAACATTTGAACATCCTATTTATAAAGGAAAGAAAATCCAATTGACATCAGACTTTTGACAGCCTAGTTTACACCCAGAGACAGTGGAGTAACAGATTTAAATTCATCAAAGAAAGAAAATAAAAACCAAAGATTTGTGTTCAAAGAATTTAAATTGACCTTCAAACTTCCAGGGGAGATGTAATGAATATGCAAAAACTCAGGACGTGTTTTTCCCTTGATCTGCTTCTGATATACCAAAAGCTCCATATACAAAGAAGAGACAAAACAAATAAAATACTTCACATAGTCAGACTATAATCCAATAATGAAACAACATGATAGAACCAATACCAAACATTTGATCACATAAAAATGTAACTATGTTTATTTAACTCACCTATTAAGATTTTTACATAGCGAACAAAATTAAATCTGACATTGTACTATGTACAAGAGACCCACCAATACTGTCTAATATACAGAAAGTTAAAAACAGAAGAATGACATAAATATATATATCAAGAATAAATAAATGTAAAAGAGTATCAGGCTTGATATTTGACAGTAGACTTCAAATAAGGAAGCATTGAAAGAGATGAAGGACACTTTGTATAGCTGAAAGGTACAGCTTACAATGAAAATATAACAATATTATCATTTATTATTGCTCCCATACCACCACATCTTTCTTAGAGGAAAAAATACAGAACTACAGATGCTAGGAGGGATAAAATCAAACTAATCTGAGAAGAAATTAGCACATATTTCTCAATCCCACACAGATCAAGGAATACAGACCTAAATAACAGACAATGTAGATTTTTAAAGACGTGTCTCAAAATAGCATCACAAAGAGCAGAGAATATTTGCTTTTTTCAAGTTTGTGTGAAATTTTACCATAGTTTAGGCTGCAAAGAAAACCTTACTAAGTTAAAGCACAAAAAATAATCCAAAGAGCATTTTCTGGAACAATCTCTTACCATAATTAATTTTAAATAAAATGTCCTTTTCTTAGAAATTAAAAAGATAAGTATCAAAAATATATTCTGGGAGAAAGAGATTCCAGTTAGCATAGAGAAAACAGAGAAAATGGTTAAAGAGCTTCCTTGTAAAGACCAGCATGATCCAGTGGTTTTCACAGGGATATTGCATCCATATTTTCTACATATTTCTGATAGATGCACATCTGGGAAATTGGACTGGTTTCCCTTAACATCCTGTTAGTCTTGGTACCTAACATTATGTTCCTGGGTTAATAATTTCCAGTTCTTTTCCTTTCCCAATGAAAAATTTGACTTTTGTGATTTCTGTTTTCATTAATTTATTTAGTCCCTAATTCTCCAAGTTGCCATACTACTGTCTCTATAGTAAAATTTGGAAAATTACTTTCCTCTTTTTTCTAACTAAAGTATATTTGATATACAATATTATATTGGTTTCAAGTAATACTACATTATTAAGTGATGACACCAACTTGTGTAGTTACCATCAACATAGAAAGATTTTGTAGTAATATTGGCTATATTTTCTATGTTGTGCTTTCATTCCCATAACTAATTTATACTGTGATTCAGATCTTGTGCCTATTTATCCTCTTAACCCACCCACCCCAACCCCTCCGCATGGTAACCAACAGTCACTTCTCAGCGTCTATGTGTCTATTTCTATCTTGTTCACTTGTTTTACTTTGTTTTAGATTCCACATATAAGTGAAATCATAGTGTCCCAATTACTGAAAGGTACAAATGTGTTTAGTGGGCATGGATGTGGGGTTTGAGGTGATATTTGAGCTGGTTTTGTCCATGAGGAATTTTTTGCATTACACAGGGCAATATGATTTCTCAAGAATGTTCACATAAATGAAAAACTGTCTATGATTATTTTAGAGATCAACAAATTTTATTTTGAAGTATTTCTAATTTACTGAGTTATCCAGGCATGCATATACATTCATTATTGGGGAAATATATTTTTGCTTAGAACTTTCCCAAGAATGTACTATTTTGGAAAATCATGTCAATCACTGTTAAAGTCACCAAATCAGCACACCTGTCTTAGCCTTCATTTTTGTTGTCACGTTTGTGATTATTCTACATATATGTATAAATACGTGTTTTAAAACTTCTTACATGTAATAAAGTTTAAGCATTGTTGCTCAGTTGAATAATTAAAATTATTTTTATGTTTTTGTGCACAGTTCTTACCATGCCAAAGCACTATTTTAATGAAGCAAGGAAATAGTCAAGGTTAGGAAAACATTTTGGCTAAGTGTAGAGAAAAATGTATCTTGTTCTGAAATGCAGAGGAAAACCAAGGAATATTATCTTTGAAAAATCTAAGTCTTCTAATCATCAGGACAAAAACATCAATTTTACATAAGAAATAGCAAGAAGCAATAACTCTAATAAGCTATGGAATATTGGAGGAAAATTAATTTTAGTAAGTCTGAGGTTATTAATACTGATAAAAAATCCAGATGAAGTAATATCTTCTGTCTAATTGAGCAATGATACTGTTTTAAGAAGAATCAATGAGATGTCAAAAAACATTTCAAAAATAACCATGTAACAGACTATAGTCCAACAAATTTTTATTACAAGTCAATGAAATAATTTGTGTGACAAATGAAGTTTAACTATTAGCATATATCTGTTTAGGGAGTGAAAAAAAATCACAAAGGAAATGTTATTTTAGCATGAAATAGCATAATGTAATTACAAAGGGGTTGCCAGTACACAAGTCCTTAATATTATTTTATTTTAATGAAACAAATGAAATTTAAAAATTCCTTTTACCAATGTCATTGCTTCTATAACAGGGGGACTGGCAATTATAGCCCCAAAATGCATTTACAAGAATTTTAGAGATCACATCAAGTATTTTAGCTATTTATTTAATTATTATTACTGGTTATATTAATTTATTTAAAATATTAGTGTAATACTTGGCAAATGATGGAATTATAGAATATGAATGCTATCAATTAATATCAATCCTTTGAATGATTTATTTAGTAAACTGCAGCAATGATGAGGAAGAATTTAAGTATCTTATCTACATAAAAGATGGGTCTCTAAAGGAATTGTTTAAATATATAACATTTACTATATTATAGCATTAATGACATTTTTATGTCAGTTTAAAATTAAGGGTAAGACTTACACTTCTAATTAGTATATGTAAGGATCTTAATGATCATCACTCCTAACAAGAAGAGAAGAAAAAATTAATGGATAAAACAATACAGTACTTTTCTATCAGGCTGTTGAAAAAGCAGTAAGTCCAAGAAAACCTTGGTCATTAAATCTAGAAGGGCCAAACCTTCCTATGTGCCAGAGAATCATGGCATCTCCTATACAAGGGGTAGGCAGAAGAGGGGGCCTATCATAGACTGTAGACTGTAAATTTTTTTTTATTATTAATACTTTTTTAATAAGGTGTTATTGATATACAATCTTATGAAGGTGTCATAAGAAAAACAATGTGGTTACTACATTCACCCTCATTATCAAGTCTCCCCCCATACCCCATTGCAGTCACTGTCTATCAGTGTAGTAAGATGCCACAGTCACTACTTGTCTTCTCTGTGCTACACTGTCTTCCCCATAACCCCCCACACACCATGTGCACTAATCATGATACCACTCAATCCCCTTTTCCCTCTGTCCCCACCCACTTTCCCTCACCCTTCCCCTTTGGTAACGACTAGACACTTCCTAGAGTCTGTGGGTCTGTTGCTAATTTCTTCCTTCAGTTTGGCTTCATTGTTATACCCCACAAATGAGGGAAATAATTTGGTATTTGTCTTTCCCTGCCTAACTTATTTCACTGAGAATAATATTCGCTAACTCCATCCATGTTGTTGCGAATGGTAGGATTTGTTTCTTTCTTATGGCTGACTTTTTCATTGTGTATATGTACCACCTCTTCTTTATCCATTCATTTACTGATGAACACTTAGGTTGCTTCCATATCTTGGCTATTGCAAATAGTGCTGCAATAAACATAGGGGTGCATATGTCCTTTTGAATTTGAGAACTTGTTGTCTCTGGGTGAATTCCTAGGAGCGGAATTCCTGGCTCAAGTGTTATTTCTATTTTTAGCTTTTTGAGGAACCTTCATCTTCCTTTCCACAATGTGTGAACTAGTTTACATTCACACCACCAGTGTAGGACGGTTCCCCTTTCTCTGCATACTAGCCAGAATTTGTTGTTCCTAGTCTTTTCTATGTTGGCCATATTAACTGTTGTGAGGTGATATCTCATTGTGGTGTTAATTTGCATTTCCCTGATAATTAGCGACATGGAGCATCTTTTTATGTGCCTGTTGGCCATCTTAATTTCTTCTTTGGAGAAGTGTCTGTTCAGATCCTCTGCCCATTTTTTAATAGGGTTATTTGTCTTTTGGGTGTTAAGATGTGTGAGATATTTATGTTTTAGATAGTAACCCCTTGTTGGAAATGTCATTTACAAATATATTCTCCCATACTGTAGGATGCCTTTTTTTTTCTGTTGATGGTGTGCTTTGCTGTACAGAAGCTTTTTAGCTTGATGTAGTCCCATTTGTTAATTTTAAATTTTGTTTCCCTTGCTCAAGGAGATGCGTTCAGGAAAAAGCTGCTCATGTTTACAGTCAAGAGATTTTTGCCTATGTTTTTTTCTAAGAGTTTTAAGGTTTCATGACTTACATTCAGGTGTTTGATCCATTTTGAGTTTACTTTTGTATTTAGGGTTACACAATAATCCAGTTTCATTCCCTTGCATGTAGCTGTCCAGTTTTGCCAACACCAGATGTCATTTCTCCATTGTATGTCAATGGCTCCTTTATCATATATTAATTGATCATATATACTTGGGTTTATATCTGGGCTCTCTATTCTGTTCCATTAGTGTATAGGTCTGTTCTTGTGACAGTTCCAAATTGTTTTGAATACTGTGGCTTTGCAGTAGAGCTTAAAGTTGGGGAGCATTATTTTGCCAGCTTTATACATTCTTCTCAGGATTGCTTTGGGTATTTGGGGTCTTTTGTGGCTCCATATGAATTTTTATACTATTTGCTCTAGATTATTGAAGAATGCTGTTGATATTTTGATAGGGATTGCATTGAAGCTGTAGATTGCTTTAGGCAAGATGGCCATTTTGACAGTATTAATTCTTCCTAACCATAAGCACAGGATGTGTTTCCATTTATTGGTATCTTGTTTAGTTTCTCTCATGAGTATCTTGTAGTTTTCAGGGTGTACATCTTTCACTTCCTCAGTTAGGTTTATTCCTAGGTATTTTATTCTTTTTGAAGCAATTGTGAATGGAATTGTTTTCCTGATTTCTCTTTCTGCTAGTTCATTGTTAGTGTATAATAATGCAACAGATTTCTGTGTATTTATTTTTTTATCCTGAAACTTTGCTGAATTCAGATATTCAACCTAGTAGTTCTGGAGTGGATTCTTCAGGGATTTTTATGTACCATATCATGTCATCTACAGACAGTGACAATTTAACTTCTGCCTTGTCAATCTGGATGCCATTTATTTCATTGTGTTTGATGTCCATGGCTAGAACCTCTAGAACTATGTTGAATAAAAGTGGGGAGAGTGGGCATTCTTGTCTTGTTTCTGATCTTAAAAGAAAAACTTTCAGCTTCTTGCTGTTAAGTGTGATGTTGGCTGTGGGTTTGTCATATATGGCCTTTATTATGTTGAAGTACTTGCCCTCCAAACCTATTTTGTTGAGAGTCTTTATCAAGAGTGGATGTTGAATTTTGTTGAATGTTTTTTCAACATCTGTGGTGACAATCATGTGGGGTTTTTTTTCTTCTTTTTGTTGATATGGTGGATGATGTTGATGGATTTTTTAATACTGCACCATCCTTGCATCCCTGGAATAAATCCTACTTGATCATACTTTTTAATTTGGTTTGCTAATATTTTGTTGAGTATTTTTGCACCTATGTTCATCAAGGATTTTGGTCTGTCATTTTCTTTTTTGTGGTGTCTTTGCCTGGTTTTGATAGTAGAGTGATTCTGGCCTCATAGAATGAGTTTGGTAGTATTCCCTTCTCTTCTACTTTTTGGAATACTTTAAGGAGGATGTGTTTTAGGTCTTTAGTAAATAGTTGATAAAATTCAGTGGTAAAGCCATCTGGTCCAGGTGTTTTGTTCTTAGGTAGTTTTTTGATTATTAATTTAATTTTGTTGCTGGTAATTTGGTCTGTTCAGATATTCTATTTCTTCTTGGGTCAGCCTTGGTAGGTTGTATTCTATGTTAGCCAAAAAAAAAAAAGTTGGCTATTTATTCTAGGTTTTCCAGTTTGTTAGCATATAATTTTTCATAATATTCTCTCATAATTCTTTGTATTTCAGTGGTGTCCATAGTGGCTTTGCCTTCTTCATTTCTGATTCTGTTTATGTGTTTAGACTCTCTTTTTTCTTAATAAGTCTGGCTAAGGGTTTATCTATTTTGTTTATTTTCTTAAAGAACCAGCTCCTGCTTTCATTGATTCCTTTTAAAGTTTTATTCTCCTCAATTTTATTTATTTCTGCTCTAATCTTTATTATGTCCCTCCTTCTACTGACTTTGGGCCTCATTTGGTCTTCTTTTTCTAGTTTTGTTAATTGTGAGTTTAGACTGTTCATATGGGATTGTTCTTCTTTCCTGACGTAGGCTTGTATTCCAATATACTTCCATCTTAGCATGGCCTTCGCTACATCCCACAGATTTTACGGTGTTGAATTAATGTTGTAATTTGTCTCCATATATTGCTTGATCTGTTTTTATTTGGTCATTGATTCATTGCTTATTTAGGAGCATGCTGTTAAGCCTCCATGTGTTTGTGGGATTTTTCATTTTCTTTGTGTAATTTATATCTAGCTTCATACCTTTGTGGTCTGAGAAGCTGTTTGGTACAATTTCAATCCTTTTAAATTTACTGAGGCTCTTTTTGTGGCAAAGGATATGATCAATTCTTGAAAATGTTCCGTGTGTACTTGAGAAGAATGTGTATCTTGAGGCTTTTGGATGAAGTGTTTTGTAGATGTCTCTTAAGTCCATCTGTTCTAATGTGCTGTTCAGTGCCTCTGTCTCCTTACTTATTTTCTGCCTGGTTGATCTGTCCTTTGGATTGAGTGGTGTGTTGAAGTCTCTTAAAATGAATGCAATTGCATTCAATTTCCTCTTTTAATTCTCTTAGTATTTGTTTCACATATGCAGGTTCTCCTGTTTTGGGTGCATAGATATTTAAATAATTGTTATATCCTCTTGTTGGACTGACCTCTTTATCATTATGTAATGTCCTTCTTTGTCTATTTTTACTTTCTTTGTTTTAAACTTTATTTTGTCTGATACAAGGACTGCAACTCCTGTTTTTTTCTCCCTGTTAGTTGCATGAAATATCTTTTTCCATCCCTTCACTTTTAGTCTGTGTATTCCTTTGGGTTTAACATGAGTCTCTTGCAGGCAGCATATAGATGGGTCTTATTTTTTTATCCATTCAGTGACTCTATATCTTTTGATTGGTGCCTTCACACTCCTTTATATTTAGGGTGATTATCAATAGGTATGTATTTATTGCCATTGCAGCCTTTAGATTCATGGTTACCAAAGGTTCAAGGGTGATTCCCTTACTGTCAACAGTCTAATTTAACTCACTCAGTATGCTATTACAAACACAACCTAAAGGTATTTTCCCCCTCTTTTTCTTCCTCCTCCATTATATATATTAGATAGCATATTCTGTACTCTTAGTATCTCTTGACTGACTTTGGGGTACTTCCTTGATTTTGCAACTGCTTAGTAGTTAATTGTTCTCCTTCATTTACTGCAGTTTTATTTCCTCTAGTGACAGCTATTTAGCCTTAGGAACACTTCCATCTATACCAGTCCCTCCAAAATGCGCTGTAGATATGGTTTGTGGGAGGTTAATTCTCTCAGCTTTTGCTTATCTGAAAATTGTTTAATCCCTCTTTCAAATTTAAATGATAACTTTGCTGGGTAATGTATTCTTGGTTCAAGACCCTTCTGTTTCATTGCATTAAATATTTCATGCTACTCCCTTCTGGCCTGTAAGGTTTCTGTTCAGAAGTCTGATGAGATCCTGATGGGTTTTCCTTTGTATGTGATCTTCTTCTCTCTCTGGTTGCTTTTAATACTCTTTTTTATCCTTGATCTTTGTCATTTTAATTATTATATGTCTTGGTGTTGTCTTCCTTGGGTCCCTTGTGTTGGGAGATCTGTGTACCTCCTTGGCCTGAGAAACCATCTCCTTCCCCAGATTGGGGAAGTTTTCAGCAATTACCTCCTCAAAGACACTTTCTATTCCTTTTTCTATCTTTTCTTCTTCTGGTACCCCTATAATGTGAATATTGTTCTGTTTGGATTGGTCACACAGTTCTGTCAATATTCTTTCATTCCTAGAGACCTTTTTTTTTTCTCTGTGCCTCAGCTTCTTTGCATTCATCTTCAATAATTTCTATTCCATTTACTGTCCATTCTACTATATCTAATCTGCTTTTAAATCTCTCCATTGTATTTTTCATTTCAAATACTGAATTTCTTAATGATTGAATCTCTGTCTTAAATTCGTCCCTGAGTTCTTGAATATTTTTCTGTACATCCATGAGCATATTTATGATATTTATTTTGAAATCTCTTTCAGGAAGATTGATGAGTTCAGTTTCACTTGGCTCTATTTCTGATGTTTGTGTGATTTTGGTTTGAACTAGGTTCTTTTGACATTTCATATTTGTATGTGGCACCCTGTAGTGCCCAGAAGCTTTACTCTGTGGAGCTGCTCAGCACCTGGTGCAATGTTGGGGGTTGCAAGGGAGTGACGCTGGTGCCTTGGGGGAGGAAAGAGCTATTTCCTGCTTCCAGGCTGCTGTGCTTGTCTGCACTGTCAGAACCAGTTGGCTGAGCACACAGGTGTAAGCCTCTGTGTTTTAGGTTAGTAGCTTCTGTGGGCAGAGCCTCCATCTGGCTGGCCTGACACCAGGGCAGGGACTGCCAGCTTGCAAGCTGGTTCCTGGAGGCCAGGAGGAAGGTGCAGCAGGCTGCATATCATGTTGGGGGGCCTCAGAGCTGCTCCATAGCCAGCCATGGGGATGGAGCATCTAAAGCTCCTAAAAGTTTCCAACCTGCTGGGCAGAGTGTGCCTAGACAATTTTGTCCACCTGTCATTTCTCCTATGTAGCCAGCTCTGTGCAATCCCTGGCCCTTTAGTAGCCCTCTCACTGGTAGGAAGTCTCTGACAGCACACCTTTTGTCCCAGAGCAGCTGGATGTGGATCCATGTTTTCCACAAGTGGCTCAAATCTCACTCTCTCCAAGTATTCCACCTGTCTTAGCTTTTCAACCCCACAAAATTCCAGCACACCATGCAATGTAGGTTAATGCTCTCAGAGCAGATCTCCAGGGCTGAGTGTTCAGTAGTCGTAGGCCTTCACCCCCTCTTGTCTCCATTTCTCTTCCTCCCACCCGTGAGCTGGGGTGGGGGAAGGGCTTGGGTCCTGCCAGTTGAAGGCTTTGGTATGTTACCTTGTTTCGTGAGGTCTGCTCTGTTCTCCAGGTGTGTGCACTCTGGTGCAGCCTTTTTTCTGTTGCTCTTTTAGGATTAGTTGTAGTAACTATATTTTCATATCACATGTGGTTTTGGGAGGAGGTCTCTCTCACTTCTCATGTCACCATCTTTAATCTATTGTAGACTGGAAAATTTCCAGGACTGAGAAGAGATTGGCTTTGGATCACAGTATAAGCCAAAGGGCTGGGTTGGTATCTGGAGAGCCCAAAATAGAAAAGAAATCGTTGATTTGAAATGATTCTTTGCCATTCTCCATCAGACAGTAAGCGAGGGAGCATCAGTGAAAAGGTAGTAAATCAAAGAGAGTTTATGTAGTGTCATGCATTCTTGATTTGCTTACAATCCGGGGTCCTGACAGAATTGAATGCAAAGTTCCAGAAAACTGTCTGAAACTGGAACATTCCCTCTCAGCTCAACCCACATTAGGGCAAAATTTCAGCCCCTTGGTGCCCACGGCACAGAATTTAAAGACTGCTATTCTGAAATGAATGTGATCTAAATAAAAATACGGTCCAGCCCAATTCAAATCAACCCTGGAGAATCCAAAATGATCAGCCCCTTATCAAAACTGCCAGTTTAGAAGACAGGGCTTGACTCTCTGGGAAAAAATAGTAAATAAAATTTAAAAATATACTCCACTCTGAACTATCCTTTTTAAACAAACAATATGTGGGATGAAATACAAAATTAAAATACACAGAAAGGAATAAGAAAATATGATTCTCAGTCAAGAGAAAACCCATGAACACCCAGACACTGAAAGAAATGTAAAGGACTTTAAAATAACTATTAAAAAGGTTTTTAAACTATAGGAAGGAATGGGTGGATACAGAATTTTATAAGAGGCCTGACAACTCTGAAAAGGATCAAATGGAAATTAGAAAAGAATAAAATAAACTATCTGAAAAAAAATACTGGATGGACTGAACAGCAGGTGGTTCATTGTAGAAGAACCAATCAGTTAATTTAAAGACAGATTTTGGGCTGGTCAATTATAAAATGTCCAACCAGAAGCTCAAAGAGAAAAACAACTGAAAAAAAAGAAGTAGTAAATGACCTGTGGGACAGTGTCAGGAAGCCTAAATTATATGTAATTTGAGCCCCCAACAGATAAGAGAGAGACAAGGGCAGAAAAAATTTGAAAAATAAGATAGAATTTTTACAACAATGAAAAACATCAACCCCTAAATCCAACAATTCTAGTGAATCCCAAGAAAAACAATTAAAAATGAAATATCACTTAGGTTAGAGTCAAACTGATGAAAACCAAAGGTGATAAAATATTTTTAAAAAACAAAAACAAAAATAACACACTGCATACTAGAGACAAACAGTAAGAGTGTGAGCTGACTTTTTTAAAAAAATTAAGGCCAGAATAAAATGGAATGACAAATTTAAATTGTTGAAAGAAAAAATATACTCTAAACCTACAATTTTATATCCAGGTAAAAAATCTTAGATACTGAAAGAAATTAAGATGAAGATATTTTTAGATATATGAAAATTGAAAGAGTCTGTCACAACTGTTGCACACTGTTTGAAATTTAAATTCTTCAAACTGAAGAAAAACCATATTGGAAAGGAAGCTTGATCTACAGAAGGAAGAGAAGACTGCTGGATACAGGAAACGTGCATAAATATGGGACTACTTTTTTTCTCATTATTATTTCCTTTCATTATTAATTGAATTTTTAAACGTTTTTATTTTCCACTTTTTAATTTCGAAATAACTTTAGGCCTGCAAAAAAGTTGCAAATAGTGCAAAGAAATTCTACTATAGACTGCTATCTGTCCTTTCAAAATTCATGTCTTCCCTGTGTGCAAAATTCATGCATCCCATCCCAGCATCACCAAACATCTCAATCCACTGAAGCATTGACTCTATGTCTTAAATCTCATGTAACCATGATTAGCTCAAAAACTCACAAATCTCATATTTTAAATAATCTAAATAAGGCATTGGTGAGATTCTGTGTGTGATCCACTCTTGGCCAATTTCCCTTCCATTTGTGAACCTATGAAACTAGAAAAGAGATTGTACACTTGCAAAACAAAATGTGTGACCATCATGGGATCGATATTCCCATTCCAAACAGGAGGAGATGGAAGAAATGAAGGGGTCACTGGTGCCAGGAGAGCAAAGCTGATTACATCTCAAGGTCTAAGAACAATCTTCTGTGGATTGGTGCTTTGTTCTCTGGGGCCCAAGAAATCTCCCAGCCTCAACTTTCCAGCCCTACCCCTTCCCTGAAGCTCTTCCCTTAGTTCGTTCTTCCTTTTCCTTGACAAGCAGCACATGATTATTGCTTAGTTGCTCTTCATCCCATTTCCTCCCTCTAGAACCCCAGAGTCTGACAGCCTTCCTAGATTTCATTCCACCTCTGTCCCTTTCAGTCCAGGCTGGCAGTGTTTTCAGTGACATAATATTGTCAAAACCCTTGTATGTCTCCTTTTTATGTCAAGAGAATTCATGCTATTAGACAGAGGCATCTTCTGCATATTTTTCCTGGAAAATCCCATCTTTATTCCTGGCTTCTCTCCAGGGAATATTTTCCCAATAACAGATTTCCTGATTTCAATATCCTTTGCAATCTGAATAGGCTGAGAATTTATAAAATCACCAAGTCTTGGTTCCTTTTTGCTTAACAAATCTTCCTCAATCTTTCTTTGTCCTCTAAAAATTTACTCTAAGGAGGAAGGAGAAACCCTGCTGCATTCCAACATTTTGCTTGAAAATATCCTCAACTAAATATCCAAGTTCATCTCTGACCAGGTCAGCTTTCCACCAAACAACAGAGCACAATTCGGCCAATTTCTGCCACTTTTTAACAAGGATGGACTTGCCTTCAGTTTCCAATAATATGCTCCTCATTTCCTGAGATCTCAGCAGAAGCACCTTTAATGCTCATATTTCTACATTGTGTTCATGACATTATAGTTCTCTATGAAAATGGAAACTTTATCGTGTTTTTCTATCTGAGCCCTCATTCTAATTAACTTTAATGTTAATTTTTCCTACTAACCATCTCTTTAAAGTAATCTAGGCTATTTCTATCATACACCTCAACATTCTTCTAGTTTCCACCATGATCCAGTTCCAAAGCCACTTGTATCTTACCAGGATTTTGTCATAGAAGCACCCTGTATATCTGTACCCACATCTGGATTAAATTCACAGGGCTGTCGCAACAAATTACCACAGCAGAATTTTACTCTTGCACAGTTCTGGAGGCTGAACCTCAAAAATAGAGTTGCTTGCAAGACTGGCTCCTGGAGGCTCCCGGGAAGATCACCCGCACGCCTCCCTGTGGCCGCCCTCAACAGCGGCCTCTTGGCTTGTGCCTGCCCTCTGCTCTCTTCCTCCACTTTCAGGGGGCCTTTTTTTCTGTGTATTTCTGTCTCAATCTGACTCTTTTACAGACATATGTCATTGAATTTAGGAAATGTTCTTAACTTAGTTAGATCTGCAAAGACCCTATTTCCAAATAAGGTCATAAAACAGGTACCAGTCATGAGAGCATGGGCATGCCACTTTAAAGCCAGTATTCAACCTGTTATACACACACACACACACACACACACATATATACATATAAATACACATATGTGTGTATATCTGTGTGTTTACACATATATATGTGTGTGTATTCCATTATTATTTATTAGAAATTATCTCTGTTGTAACTACTCCAATTATGTAGCACAAAACCAGAGGCTATTATAGAGTATTAGGACTAATTGATCATTGGTGATTAGTAGAAGTACCTTGTCAAACTATCTGTCCTTCTTTAGTAAGTTTTCTATATCATGCATAGAATTTGGCTCTTTAGTTTTTCTATCTCTATTGGGTTGTCTTAATCCATATTTCAATAGGAAATTATCCATTCCAATGTGATGTCCAAGTTTGTGTGTGTAGAGGTCCTCAAAATAGCCTCTTAGAATTTTAAAAAATGTGTTTTTCTATATTATTTCCCTTTGCTTATTTCTTGTTTTGTATTTTTGTGTTGCAGTAACTTTTTTTTAAATCAGGAAAAATATGTAGTGACATGTATTAATAATATTTCCCACAAAACAGGATTTTGATTTATTCCTTAGATCTACTCTTTTTCTATTCTGTGTCACTTTAATTGATTCTTTTATTACTTCCTTTATGTGTCGTTAGGCTTGCTTTACTGTTCTTTTTAGGTGATTTTGGGCTGTATATTCACTTTTAAATTTTTTCCTATAAAAATGTATATTGGCATCAAATATCCTGATTAATGCTTTCAATATATTCTATCGATTCTAATATATTGGTTGTCCACCATCATCTTTTGTTTGTCACTTTAATTTGTATATTTCCTTTAATACAAACATTGCTGAATAGCAGATGACAATTGATAAATTTAAGCAAAAATTCCAAACAAGTATTATGGGCTTTATAAAGTATTTGGAAGCAAATTATTTAAAAGCAATAGCACAAAGAATGGTAGGGGATACAAAGTGTGATATAATATTAATTCAAGGCAGTTGTGAGAATTTAAGGGCATGTATTGAAATGTCTAGAATATTTACTTAAAACACAAAATTCCAAAAGATATACAGTTGAAAAACAATAGAGCATACAAAAAAAAAGCTAAAAATAGGCACTTGATTAACAAAAACAAAGCAGTAAAGGAAGAGAAAATAAACAAATGGAAAATAAATTGCAAGATGGTAGAATTAAATTTGATCACATATATAATTGGATTCAATACAATTGGACTAAACACTTCAATGAAAAGACAGATATTGTTAACCTGGTTTAAAAAGAAGAGTTAACACTCAAATAATTCAGCTTGAAACAGAGGTGCTTGAAATATAAGGACACATCAAAAGTAAATGATTGAAAAATATACAATACGAAAACTTCAAGTATAAGACAGTTGGTATGGCCATATCAAAATTGAAAACTTCCAGAAAAAGAAGGGAATTTCAAAATTCTTTAAAAGGAAATTAAATTACTGTGACAATGCTCAGTTACATGTTTGGTTAAAAGAGGTTGCAGTGTAATCTTGTAGTTAATATGAAAAAAGAAAATCAATTTTAGAGCATTTATAAGGTATTTAGAACTAATATTATTAAGTTAATATGAATGAATACAAAAATCTCATTAACTTTATTAACTATTAAATCAAAATAATTATTTCCAACATATATATTTTTATAGTTGTTGAAGCAGAATGAAAAAAATCCATGTTTTGAAAATTGAATATTATTATTATTATTTTATTTATCTTTGGGTTGCCTGTTGTTCTTCAGTTTTACTCCAGTATTGCCCACTAATATTTAATATTAAATTATATATTCTCTCTTCTCTTCTTATCATCTATTTAAAAAGCCATTCCTAAAATTAGATGTACCTGTCTACATGTGATAGGTCACAAGGTTTAAAATTTATTTACTGTCGTATTTTGTTACAATCATATTACACAACTTGACATTTATTTTGCTATTACACTTTAAAGAGGGTCAAGGTCATGTGCAGGAATATCTCTTCTCCTCTTTGAAAGTAATTTGTCATGACTTGTTTTCCTTAGATATTTATTTCTTCTCATATACAAAAATGAATGGCTGATTCTTACTTATCCCTAAGCTAATTTTTATTCTAGTGTCTAATTTAAAATCTGTATCTGCTCTTCTATTTCTTTTTATGTTTTGCAGATGGTATATAGTCATTTTAATGATCTTAAATCCAAACTTACTGATTGTAAATAGGTATAAGCATTTATATACATTATACATATATACATTATATCTTCTGGTTTTTAAATTTTC
Source organism: Manis javanica (assembly GCF_040802235.1). NCBI lineage: Eukaryota > Metazoa > Chordata > Mammalia > Pholidota > Manidae > Manis > Manis javanica. The sequence goes on along the minus strand of NC_133161.1, from coordinate 105,246,152 downwards.
TGTTCTTCCTGTAAAGTAACTCCTATAAGACCTTTATATTATAATGAGGGTACTATAAATTAACTTAGGACAAATGTATATGTAGACAGTTTATTATTAATGAAGTCTATTTAAATTTCAGTGTGGAAACAGACATTACAGAATACTGGCTAAAATGGGATGATATGTTGGGTCTGATAAAGTTGACATCTAATTTAGACTTTTTATCATTTAATTTTTGGCTAAATTGTCATTATTCTAAGATTAATTTTCATAAATTTCCTAAATATAGTCCTCTAATTCTCTATCACATATTTCAGTCTATATATTATTTCTGTCTGAAATTCTCTTTGAAGACATTAATTTTGAAACTCTTTTTTTCTACATATAATATATATATTTTTAATGGCATGAAGCTGTAATTTTTGTTTGCTTGTGTTAATCTGTAGGGATTTAAAAAATTTGTTTTAATGAAGTATTGTTGATATACAATCTTACATTGGTTTCAAATGTACAACACAGTGGTTCAACAGTTACCCATATTATTAAATCCTCACCCAATCTGGTGAGGTTACTATCTGTCAACATAGGAAGATGTTACAGAATCGCTGACTATATTCTCCATGCTGTGCTACTATCCCCATGACTGACTTACATTATGATTGAGAATTTTTGTACTCCTTTATCCACCTTAACCTCCCAATCTGCCCACCCCAACCTTCCCCCATGGTAACCACTAGTCATTATTTACAATAGCCAAGATATGGAAGAAAACAGGTTTCACATTTACCTTCCTTTGGCAAAATCCTGTAACAAGATCTTCTCGAATTCCTGTCTACTTTCCTTGTGCTCTAGTTCTTTACCAATAATTGATTACAATTGTGGATTAAAAAATCTTATCTGAAAAGGCTTCCAATGCCTCTTTGCTATCACTAATAATAATATTACCACTTAAAAATACATAAAGGAATCATCTGGGATGTTGTTACAAGGTGGACTTCTGGGTCCCACCCCCAGAAATTCCAATTCTGTACCAGATAATACATAGGCCTCTGTTATACAGGCCACACACTGAGAAGTACTGGTCCAGTTCTCAGACAGCACTTCATCCCCAAATGGCTATATCTAAGAGAACACTTGGATTTCACTTTTGCTAATAGTTTTTGCAACCTCTAAGAACTTAAGTTCATGAATCACTTCTCTCTTTAAACCTCTCCCTCCCTTAGCTCTTTCTACCCAAACTGGAAACATCTGATTAAAAATGACAGCAATAACAATATTGCCTCTCCCTTATCTCACCTCCCTTTCTTACTGCTGTTTCTCTCTGCCTTCCCCACTCCTACCTTTCTCAACCAAACCTCTGGCAGAGTCCACCCTTCTACTGCAATCCTTTCTCGTCGTCTGGTGACTCAAGGATCATAATCTGCTGTGACCAATGCTGCGTACACTGCGGTGACTGATGAACCACCTCAGGCTCCACCCCCACTAAACGCGATGGGTTCTTGCGGTTCTCACTCTCCTGACCGCAGCTTGACGAAGCCACTGTTCATACTCTGGGCCACACACTCATTGAAGCTCTGTCCTCTTGGATCCCGCTGCCAATCTTTCTCATGGTTCTTCTTACCCTTTAAATTCTCATTTTTCTGCTTTTTTTCCACAAAATCCTCCTCCTTTGATTATGGATAGCACCTAAAATCCTCCATGACTGTCTTTAGCCCATGTTCTTCCTGATTTTGCACTGTCTGACTCCCACTTTTGCTCTGACACCCTTCCTGATGTCCCAGGACTCAGTGCAGAAGTACTTGTCCTGGATTTCTCACAGTAAAGCTTAGCATGTTCAAGAATTTCCCTTTAAGCCCTATTTCTTCCTGTCTCAATCTATAGAATCACTCCATTGTACCTCTAATCATGATGGCCAGACACATGGAATCATTCTGGTGTCCCACCATCACCACGTCTAGCCATTTTCTTTCTTTATTGCTTCCCTCCTAAGCCCTGCTCTCACCAGCGCTAGGTTTACTAGTTAACATCATCTCCCATTTGAACTACTATTGTGTTCTTCGAATTGTTTTCTCTGCCTCTGTTCTTGTTAGACCTCTTTACCTTATGCATTGCAGACAGGGTGAATTATGCACAACAGGAATCATGATCACTTGCTAAAATTCGTCAGAAAACCATCTACCTTAAACTCATTAGCCTGACAATCATTGGAATTAGACTATTTCTCCAACTGCATTTCCAGGCACATCTTACTTTCCCTCCTACCTGACAGTAATAGTGAATGAACACTGCTGTATTTTGCCACTAAAGTTCTGCCTACTTAGAATATCCTTTGCTTTATTTCTTCTAATTAAAATTTTTAATATAGAGACAGTGCAGAGCCTTATATAACAGAAACATCTACCAAGAATTAAGTACTGCTGCTGTTTTCTCACATTTGCAATTTGTACAGATACATGGAATGTGTGCTTGTTCAGAGCCTAAACTGTGGAATGGTTCAGGATCACTACATTGCCACCAACCAGCTGTGCAACCATAGTCTCTTGACTTAAATTCTCTGTGTTTCAGTTTCTACATCTATAACATATATTTAATAATAGTACGTTCTTTATAAAGCATATTTTAAGGACTAAACAAATTAATAAATTAAATTTTCTTTGATATTCTGAAAATAAGTCTTCCATTAAAAATTTGAGAAATATTTTGCCTTTTGCCTTTTAAAATCGGAGTTGCATTAAATTTTTAGTTTAGAATTAGAAAGTGTACATCCCACCTGTGTTTCTTATTGTCACTGTGTAAGTAATTGTTAACCTCTGCCTGCCTGTTTCCTACACCTTCAAATGAACATCATCACTGCACACTCTTCAGGATGATGTTGTAGGAATCAAATAAAACATGTTTTGTAAAATACTTGCAAAAGATACCTGACACATGGTAGGTGTTCAATAAATGTTGGCTTTAATTGTTATTATTATTATTAATTTTATTAAAATTGCATTACCTCATTCATATTATTGGAAAGTCTCCTTTTTTCATTTCATGTTTTATGTACCTCAATAATGTTTTTATGTTTTTTTCCAAAATTGTTTTACAAATATAAGTAGATCTTTTTAATATGAAAAGGTAAGATATCTTGTTGGTTCTTCTATTTTTCTGTTAGAATGTTGTTAGTTTTCCTATTTTTTAATTTATTCAGCAAATGTGCTTTCTCTACAACTTGTGTGTAGATTCTTTTGTATTTTCTGGATAGACAAAAGTATAATTTAAAACAAAGAAAAATTAGCTTTTTCTAAATCTTTTACTTGGTTTTTTTTTTTTTTTTGTATGTTTCAATGTTTGTCTTGGATTTCCAATTAAATATGGTGATAAGATGCTCTTCTTGACCAGACTTTAGCCAAGCTCTTCTTGACAAGGTCTTGAGCTTGGCCCCCACCCTTTCAGACCTGCATAGCCCAGTTTTAGCAAGATTCCTGCTGTCAATTTAGAAAGAATCTCCCCACCCTTATATCTGATCAGTTTCAAATATTTAGTTAAATTTCTCATCCTTTACTCTTGATGCCTGGTCAAATCGGCCTGACCTCAGGAAGAATCCTGTTATACCCATCCAGCAAGAATTCCTCCATCTCTGGTGTCTCCACTTAGTAATTTTCCATCCACATAACACCCCACCCCTTATCTTTGTCTTAGCTGTAAATCTTCAGTTGTCTTAACTGTCCAGGTCTATTCAGAGGTCTCTCTTCCCCTATTGCAGCATTTTCTGAATAAAATCAATTTTTGCCCCTTTAACTAGAGTCTGGTGTCAGTTCTGTTTGACAATGGAACATTGTTGTAATGGTTACAACTGGGTTCCACCTGAGTTTAACTGGAACACTTTGAAACTTGAATACTAAGTGTGGAGTTTCCTATAAGTCTTGTAAAAAAACATTTTTTATTTTAAAGTTATTTTTAATCTTTTCAGAACATTTTATCAGTAGTATGTATTAAAATAATTTTTCATTATTAGTATTTATTAATTTTGCTTTTTATATGTTTTCTTTTCTCCTGATCCTAGTCTTTTCTGTATAAATCCATTAATGGAGCAATGTACACAAATAGATCTGTAATGTTGAAATATTTTTGCACACCTGAGACCAAGTTTCCCTAGCAATGGTATTTTGCTAGTCTTAATTTGTTGTCCTTATTTAGGATGTTTGCATCTATGCTTGTTAGATTGGGTCATAATTTTCTATTTTTTTTATCTCTACTTGTCTTATCTTTGTATCAATGTTACACAACACTCACATGCATAAATTAGTGGTTTCATCCCTTTTCCTAGTCTCTCAATCACTTTGCAATTACCTTCCTTGGGGTTGGAAGAACTTCTTTATAAAACTGTCTGTAACTAGGTCTTTGATTAAAGGAGTAGAAGTGGCCAACAATTTAATTTCTTAAATTTGTTGTTTTGCTTAGGCTTTCTACTAATTTGAAAATAAATATTTGTAATTTATAACTTCTGGAAACTTATTCCTTTCATAATAAAATAAGTAAGTTCAAAATAAAATAGTATAATTTATACAAAGTATTCCTTTTTAATTAGGAACATTGTAGCTATAGTTGTGCCCCAATTTTATTTTTTGTAGTTTTTATTTAGGTATTTCTTTTTTTATTTAATTATTCTTGTCTTCAGTCTGTCCTGATGAATTTTGTTGCTTATGTCTTTAGAACCAACTTTTGGTCTGTAGATGCGGGTGGGGAGCATTGCTGGCGACTACTTTGTATCCATCCTCTTTCATCATTTCCAAAGAGCTCCAGTTATTTCAGGGATCTCTTCCCTTGCATACCATGAGACTCAGAGAATCTAACCCTTGGTCCATCCATAAGGATGGACCTGGTCAGACCAGGGGCAACCGTAGTGCTAAGACACCTCATGGACTAGGAGGACGTATTTGGAAATGATACACAATAGACAAGGCACTTGTATTCACAATATATTAATAACTCTTGTAACACACAGTAAAAGACAAACAATCCAATTTTTAAAAATGGACCAATTAGCTGAACATTCTCTATAAAAGATCCACAAAAATCCAATAGTGAATGTGTGTATTAATGAATTTTTCACATGCCTAAAACGATCTCAATATTATTTTCATTCTTTAACACTTATTTTATTGTGTAGATTTCTGAATTGACTATTGCTTTACCTTTCTATTTCCAAAATATAATTCCAGTAACTTCCATCTTCCATATATTCTGATGAGTTGGATGCTTTCATTGTGATGTTTGTTCTTATTTAAATGACCCATGTTATCTCTTTAGTATTTTTAATCATTTTTCATTTTGCTTGCTATTGTGTAGTGTCACTAGATGTATCCAGAGATGAATTTAGTTTTATGTTATCTTTCACAGGATGCAGTGTGCTTTTTCTATCTTAGAATAATTCCAAAAAAACCACCCCAGATCCTATTTTTAATGTTGTCTCTTCAGTTATCTTAGTTTTGTGAAAGAAAAAACGAGACTTCTAGCTCCCTGACATGCATGGATCATGCAGTTTGAACTACTAATTCCTCAGGTAGTCGTGAAAATCCCAGCCATTGAATTAGTTTGGTTTTTCCATATACTTTTGAGAATTTGATTCCAATCCCCACTTATTTTCCTCTCAATTTATGATATATTTTTCTCTCTCCTTGACACCCAGAAATTTGCATCTATTTCTTTGATATTTACATATTTGTGTTAGTGTATCAATTATAGTGTTCTGAATTAACTACCTGTGTGACTGGTGTGTGAGTAGAGTGGTCAGTACAGGAATTTCCATATGATCTCCATCGTCACATTGATTTTTTAATTGTTTTTCCCCCTGGAGTACTTCTACTTACCTTTCAAGACTCGTTGTCTTTGATTTTTCTTTTTAAATGTGGGTGTTTTTTTTTCTTGAGTTTTTTTATTGAAGTATAGTTGATATACAATTTTCTATTGCTTTCAAGTATACAACTTAGTGGTTCAACAGTTACTCACATTATTAGATCCTTACCCCCACTAGTGTGGTTATTGTCTGTCAACCTAGGAAGATGTTACAAACTGTCCTTTTTTTCACCATCTCTGGAGAAACAGTATGTTTTGAGCCCCTCCACTGTGTTCCTGTGGGTCAGCACATATACGTTTAATAGTAGTGTATTGTATCAACACAATGATCTATTATTTTAGCTTAACTGCATTGCCAAGCTACATTTTGCTAGGCATTAAGAAGAAATCTTCAATGTATCTACAAATATTAAATGTTTCCTTTACTGTGCACAGAGAAGCCCATATGACTTTTATATATTTTAAATCCCTAAAAATAGCTAATATTAAATAAATGGTTAACAAGTTTATTATAAAGATTCTATTAAAGAGAAAAATTTGATGTTAAAATTATAATGTCGTATCTCTACAATAATCTTTGTTTTCCTGCAGGCAATCAGTTTCTGAGGTGTGTAGGTAAAAGATTGTTCATGAAGAATGGCCTCAACTTCTAGACCAATTTAACTTCAAAGCTTCTGATATTGGTTATTTCTCAGGGTTTGTGATTTTTTTTCTCTATCATATCCACAGTTGGTCTAGAGGTAATAATTTTCTGGGCAGGAATCCAATTTTGTAATTCTCTGTCAGCATGCCGATTTTGTATTGTGCCTATAAGACTCAGTAGGATCCATCAACATAGCTCAGGTAGTTCTACCACAATACTTAAATATGTTCTTAAACCAAGGACTTAGAAACAAAGTTAACTGGAAATACCTACAGTAAATTTCAGAGATGAGCATTTTGAAGTTTACTGACAGATAATTATTTGCATATATCATCTAAGTTTGCCTTTTATTTACCTGCCAATGTCTCTTTACAAAAATCTTAATTCTCTTTTCTACTCTATTGATATTCTTATTAATTTCACTTCCTTCTTTGCCCAGAATTCTTCTTTTGGCTTCATGGTCATTAATAAAGATGAAATAACCACAGAAGGTGATTTGAAAAGAATTTCCAAGTTTAAAGAGATGGTATATTTGAATACCCATATGTAATCCAGGGAAGTGAAAAAAAGATAAAGTAGTAGAAAAGAGTGATGAGAAAGAGGTCAGACATTTATTATTACTGAAGAAACCTGGTTTGGGGCCACAAAGACCACCAGTGTTGAAACTTATGTAATCACACATACTCAAGGGACACAAAAAATGTGAACACAATAATTGCACCAATAATGTTCAGAAACAGTCATTTTCAAGCATGTGAATGTTTAAAGATTTCTCTTGAATACACTTCTACCTTGAGACAAAATTAATCCTGTATCTAAACACAGAGACTTGGGTGATATTAAGGAAGCATTTTTTTGGCAAGACAGAATGAGTTTCAACCTTCTCACATACTGAAAGATGGACCTACATTTCTTTAAAATGCTCAAGAAATGTAGAATTTTTCATCCTTTGTTTTCCCTCCTTGAGGTTTTGCCTTTTCCCATTTCCAGGACAAGTATTAATACAAAAACACTGCACACTAACATGGCTAAACTGGGTATTATTTACAGAACAATTTTTAAAAGATGATGTTAAAACTCAGTGTTATGCTTTTCACAGATTTACAAGCAAATGTTTGATTTAACCTTCTTGTGAGTTTTTGAAATAAATATGACATACTAATTGGACAATTCTTATGTGTTTCTTTCTCTTATAAAAGGAATAGAGGTGATATATGTTGTATGTGTATCTGCATATTTGTCAGACACTATAATTCAGGATTTTACTTTGCAGTGAATCTCAAGAAATATAGGCTGCCTTTGACTGAGGTGAACAACATACACCCTAAATCTTTAGTCTTGGACAATTTTTTATAATCTTATAAGTCATAATTTGATGTTGGGACTAATCATGAAACAAAATTAAAAATGATTATTTTTAATGAAGCCAGTTCCATATAGTGACCATTAATAATTTATTAATCCTAAAATATTGAGTAAACAATTAAAATTTTATATCCAACTGCAAATATTAATTTGAAGGTACAACATATTTGATCCATATTAAGATGTAAACATTGAAAAGGAGCAAATTAAGAGATCACTTTTCATGATCCAGGTGATCTTCTATGTATAGTTGATGTTATAATTCATGAATTCCTCTCAAATGAGAAGGATATCAAATCCAGAGGCACTCTTTTATCAGTCTGGAAGCATAAACTGTTATAATATGGAAGCACCTCCTATCTAGTTATAAACATTATGTATATTTCTCATCCTTAACATTCTTAAACTTGAATTAGGTAACTTGACTAAATGGAAGTATATACATCTATGCAACTTTTCTTCAATCTAAAATCCCTTTGAATGGGATACCTGGAGAACCCTGAAAGACTTCGTCAGTGGAGGAGGTGGAACTAGAAGTCTGAGAAGACTCAATAGCTAGAGAGAAGAGACCTGCATAGAAGGTTCTCTGGAGATCTGTGGAAGGTCCTCCTTTGGTATTACTCAGCTAAGTGTGATCAATGTGTGAGAAAACCACCCCCAAGTCTGGGGAGAGACAACTTAAAAGATAAGTGACAAGACTGTCTAAAATTCACAGTGCCCAAAATAGTGTGAGTATCATTGGAAAAGAAGAGAAAACTTTGCATAAGTAGTGGGACACACACTAGAGCCTTTAATACCTATCATTTGTCAGACAGACAGAAATCCAAGAATCAAAAATATTTTATAAAAACAAGTAGTATGAAAACTAGGAAAAATATTAAATATGCACAATGTGCTGAATGAGGAAACAGGAATAAAATAAAATCAATATAATTCATATCTAAAGAGACAGAACAAGAAATGAAAATAAAAAAGAGTAACAAGGCTATCACATCTATAAAACAAGAACAAGCTGTTATACACAAGGAACAATCATCAATCTTGCAAAACATATTTATATGATTGCCCCCCAAAATCAGTGAAATAGTGGAATAACATAAGATGTATGTTTGAAGACTAGTAACACAGGAAAAGCTTGATGTAAGGAAAGAGTAAAGAATAATTGAAAAGAGTTCTGTCAATTTATGTGCATCAATTTCCCCTGTTAAAAAACAATGAGAAAATTCTAATATAATGACAATGACATAAAGCTGTTACTTTCCACCTTTTATTCCTGGAAACTATGTAAAAGCAATAAAAATAATGTGAAAATAACACAAATTCAATTATTGTTGAAAGTAGCAAACATTTAAAGTTATATACCTGCAATGTTCAAGGCTGTCAAAAGCAGTGGAAATTGAAGAGGAAGACCTGTAAAGGGAATAAGATGTTGCAACTGCTGCTTTCAGAAAGAGCCAGTAAAGCATGATTCTTGGAGGTTAGGTCCACTAATGCAGCATCTAAATTACTTGTTTATGATTACAGTGTGGGGTCCAACAGCTGAGATAAGAAGCTTCCTTGGACTCAGTTTGGTTCCAAAGAGCAGATGATATGGAGCTAAATGACACAGTCACACCACGTTTGCAGAAGTCTGTCAGTTTCTGTGGCCAAGTGGAAGAACTGAATATTCACACTATAAACCTTTGTAGCTGCTCCTCTCTACTGGGCAGTTCTGAATGCATCCTTACACAGACTAAATCTTTTGCATTAACTAGGTATGGGACATACATAAATCTAACATATTTTGCTACTACAAACTCTTAGAATGTAGCTTCTCAGCATGGCCACTGAGTTATGGTTACATAACTCAAGACTGACTAAGAACTAAATAGTGGACAGCTGGAAAAAGAAAACAACAGCACATGATTTTTGAAAAATACTGAATGTGGTCTTTGGCTTGAGATTACATCCCTATTCCAAAATGAGAAAATTGAGGGCTAGAGAGTTTACTTAACTCTGTCATGGTCATTTACTAGAACAGGAAATTAAGGACTCAAACTTGTGTCTATCAAACCCAGAAGACATTACCTTCTATATAATGGGTTCCCTGAAACTAGGAATATTCAAGCACTCAAGAGAAAACATATATCAAGACTGCCTAGGAGTGATCCTCTCATCATTTGTCTACTGATTCCTTTCCAAACTGTGAGAATCTGTGTTTCTTTTTTAGTTTCTAACATCTTATCAGGCATAATCCCACTGCAGGCCTCTCAAAGAGCTTGGTGGCATATATTTATGGATTCCTGTCATAATTTTCTTTACCAGAGTGAAAGACAAAGCTCAGAGGAAGGACGGATGGTGTGCAGAGGAAGGCCGGACACTGTGGTAGCTCCATTTCTCCCTGCTGCCACTGACACATAAACTGCTCTCAGTGTTTATTTTTTCTCCTTTGCTTTTTCTTGGATCCTCTACACCTTCTTCTATACATATGACATTAACACCAGATGTTGTCATCTCTGATTTTCTTATGTGGTGTTTGAGTTCCTTGTTTAATAGAACTGTTGCCAACACAGCAAAATTCAGAGCAATCTTTCAGGTCTGAATTGCCCATGTGCAATTTGGGCAGCATGTAGATTATGCTTAGTGTAGACTGTGACATGAATTCAGTTTCTTTGAAGTTAATTGCCAGCTCTTACAGCTATAGTGATGGCAGAATAGTCAGCAAAATGCTGCAATCACCATCATTAAGAAATTTTGAATGACTGCCTTTAGATGCAGCATAAAGCTTATTGATGTGGGGAAAAAAGATCATTTCAGAATGCTAAACATTTATCATGGTACTCTTGCCAAGTTCTAATTATATCTTAAGGCATCATTTTATGAAAGAAACTGCATAGAACTGACTCTACTGTCAAACTCAACTGATGTTGGTAACAAGAAATGACAGAGCAACGACAAGGATAGCATGCATAAACCATCCATTGTTCTACTGATAATTCATTAAACTTGATTATTAAGTAACACAGATAAATGACTAAACAGAGAGCAAAGAGAGTCTGTCTTGCAATAGCCAGGTAGGAGGGAAACTGTCAATGTCAAGACAAGAATTCTGTCCTAGATAATGTCTACACTGTCTAGAGTTGTAACAGTTAGTAGGTAGAGGCCAACCTGAATGCAAGGGTTCCTGCTAGGTCTGTAACATCTATTCAGAGAATACAGCAGTAGCTGTGAGGCCAAGTACTAGCAAAAGAACTAGATGGAAATACTCTAAGCTTTAAGGATGAAAAAAAATGTTTTACAAAAATTTTAATTCCTAGAGAACAGATTATACTTTATTAACTTTTAAATGCCATCTAAGAAATTTGTGTGCTTGCAGTCAAATATATGATTGACTTGCATCGCTATTTGGGTTATCTCTTGACATCTCCTCCTGAGTAATATTTCCTAAAGCCAATGGTGATTTACCCATAATTTCCATCTCATCTGTACATGCACATTTTGATCTTTTGACCACAATACTCAGGTTAATATGATAATGAGCTAACAAAGTTTTGTGTATATATATATATATATATATATATATAAATTCCATCATGTAATAGCAGTGCTCCATTTTGATGCTTATTTAGAGCTTGTTAACACCAGCTTATCTCATTTAAGGCTCTCAACCTACTTGTGAATTAGATGTTACTATCCACCTAGTTGTCAGGTTAGAAAGCTATCTATTAGGTTAACAATTTATACAAAGATGAATAACCAGTAAGTGTAAGATCTGGGGGTTAAGCCTAATTTATTAAATGTAAATTTCATGATCTGTCCTCAACACTTTATGTAGCCTCCCAACACGATGGCCTTCATTTCCTTCAGAGTATGTCTTCTAGATACTAAACAATTATCAAGAATTTCAAGGAAGGGAATGTACAGACTCAAATAATTTACATTTTTATCATTTGATTTTGCTTTGTGAATTAGCTTAAAACTGCAGGGTGATTCATAAAATTAAGAAATACTAATATCTTTAATCTTCATATACATAATAGGAAAATTCTATAATCCTGTAATAAACAGTTATCTTCTTATTATATCTTTCTTCTTTTGACAAAGGTTGTCATTACCTATTGTTGGAGGTAGTGGTCTATTAAAAGATGCTGCAATTTAAGGGAAAGAGGGACCTGGGCAGAAGCAGAGCAGCTTACTTTTGAAATTGTGTATCATAAGGCAAGTATGAATGAAACTGCAATGAAAGCGGGGGTAATAATGTGAAGAACAAATTTGAAGCTGTAGGTATAATACCAGTCTTAAAATAAATGACTTGACTTAGAGTTTTATGGTTTCAAGACAGATGCACCCGCATGTTTATCGCAGCACTATTTACAATAGCCAAGAAATGGAAGCAACCTAAATGCCCAACAATAGATGAATGGATAAAGAAGAGGTGGTACATATCCACAGAATAAATCTTATCTTCGCCACCAAGCCTGCCTCTACTGAATGTATCCTGTTTCAGAAAATATGAAAGTTGAACTGATTACTCTAGGGATTGCTAAATATCACTCATATATCACCAAGCCCTCTAGCAGACCTTGGTTCATATCTAATATTTGCACCAGCAGCCTATTGTACTGTCTTTAAAAGAACACTCCTTCATAAATGAAAAATCTAATTACACAATTGCAGTCTTATAAGTCTTCAGTGGTTTCCCATTGCTATTAAATTCAAATCCTCCATCTTTGATATTGTACCCAGGCACATGAGTGTTTGGACTCCATTTTCCTCTTTACACCAAACTAATCATTTCTTACTCAACCTTCTCTTTATCTATACTGGACTACTTTTATTCATTGAAGGAACCAGAACATTCCACAATAGAATTTTAGTGTATTAATTATATCACTTCACATTTCCTAAACACATTCCTAGAAATTTAATTGTGGTTGTTACTATCATAATTAAAATCCATTTCACTATTGTAATTTATAACTAGTTTATGTTTTTATGTAAGAAACACATATTTCAATGCCATTGGTAGTTGCAAAGGAAATAGCCCATTCAGGTATTTTGAGATGAGTAGGAAATGATACCTGATGTGGGTCTGAAGGGTGCTCAGGGTTCTAACAGAAGTGGGTTGGAAGAGAGGGAGCAGCACCCAGAGCCCAGGTGTGGGTGCTGGATGGGTGATTTAAAGGGAAGAGTGGGCAGTGAGCTGCGGTCCAGGTAAAAGTGATGCGAGTGGGGAAGCGTGACAAGCTGTGAGGTGGCGTGCATGGAAATTACCAGTGAAAGTGTAGGTGAGTTTGAGTTTTTGATAGTTGATTGAACTTCTCACTTTTCTCTCAGAAATAATCAGACATTTTTGAAAATACAGTGACTTTTAAAGATGAAATACTAGAACACTAGGTCTGCTCTCTCTACTCTCCAATGAGATGGGACTTTTATTTGAAAATGCGATTATGATTCAATTTGATATATCATACTAGCATACACAAAGCACAAAATTTAGTCTCTTTCTTGGAAAGATGTTGATATATAGAAGTTGTACAAAATATGAAGTGACCCGTCCTAGCCATCCTTTCATTAAATTGACCTAACTACCATTTACAGCAGATTCTTCTCATCTTTCCTTAGACTCTCCTGCCGGTATTGATGTCCACTGGCTACAGGAGAGCATTTTCTCTGTCACAATTCTCTCTCTTCACAACTTGTTCCCTTGCAGTATTTCATAGGACTTGCTGAATCTACTAGTCCTACAGGAATTTAAGGTAAAAAATGTATATGTTTTACTCCAGCATCTATTGTGCTCTCTGCTCATTGCCCTGTGCTCTGCTCTGGTTACCTCAGACTGTTTCGGCACTGTTTGTGATTCTTCTGTGCACATCCAGATTTTTGCTTTTAAATTCCTTTCCTCTCCCACATGCTGTGACCTAATGTATTCTGTCTCAGAAAATTCTCATTCAATGGGATAAATATTTATCATGTGACTTTAAAAACCTACCATAAGAAAAATGTTTACCAAAAATATTTACCAAAATGTTTACCTCCAATTGGAACTAAATTTCAGGCTTTCATATCTGACAGCTAATTAAAAATTCCACTTGGATATGTATAAAGTATGTCAAATTTAACATCTCCCAAAGTGAAATCTTTATTTCTACTTTAAATTCAGTGAGGCTTTATCTAAGCAGCTTCACTGAAACACCTCTTCTTCTGTTTCTAAAAACTTAGTTATCTCATAGCCCTTGTAAATTTTTTGTAAGTATTATTGTTTTACTTTTTAAATTTCCACAATGTATGATAATATATGTAAGGACAGTTTCAGTTACTTATTGCTGGATAGCAGACACACACAGAAATATTGATGCTGAAGCCCGCCTGGTTATCCTGGCAGGTGTGTGGGCTGACGTGGTGCACACAGGCCTTCCACCTGCTTGGGGCTCGGTTGGAGCTGCATTCACCTGGCTGCTTGCCTGAGGAGGACATGTCAGATGGCTCAGCCATATGGCTCTCAGCTGAGGGCTCAGCAGTCTACCAGCTGGGACACCTGTTTTTCTGCATGTGGCATGGCATCTCCATGTGGTTTAGGCTTGTCTCAGCATGGCCACTGGTTCCCAGAGGGAGAATTCTTAGCAGCACAGGCAGATGTCATAGAAGATACATGGGATTATGTGTGCCTCATTCTACTGGTTAAAGCAGGCCACAGAGCCAGCTGTGATGGAAGCATATGTAAACAGACCCTACCTTTTAAGAGGAGGAGTGGCAAAGAATTTGTACTCATCTTTGATCCCCAGAGTCAGCCCCAGATCAGAATTATCTCATTTCTCCCCTGTGAAAATTGCATTCACACCTCTGAAAGCATCCTGAGCTCTCCATCTAAGATGCTCAGGCCTAAGGTCCAGGACTTCATCATCCAAAATCAAGTCCAACTGCAGATGAGATTCTCTGCATGTCTGCTTTTTCCAGTGTGAGATCAATGTGTCACACTGCCCCTCACTCCCAATATTGAATGAGGAGACAGAAACAGGATCACTGCAATAAGACATTCCTGTCAAAGGGGGTGTTGTGGCTGAATGAATTATGTGCCCCACAAATTCCTATGTTGAAGCACTAATCTGCAGTCCCACAGGAAGTGAACTGGAATAAGACCTTTAAAGAGATGATTCATGTAAATCCAGGCCATTAAGGTGGGCATAAATCTATAATACAGGAGGGAAGTATGGAGACCCAGATAAGCCACTGGGCTGCAGCATTCTGAATGCCCCCACCCCGCCGGCTCCAGGTATAGAGAATGGTCCTGGGTTAGGAATCGATTCTGTTTAAGAACAGGCTTCTCCACCCGTCTTAGCTCCACCCACTGGGGCCTTGGCGCTCCTGTTCCATAAGAAATGACCTGAGTCTGCGACAGAGTAATTCTCTCTAACCCTGCTTCCCCAGTCTAGAAGTTTGGGGGCTCAACTGCATTATCTCATTTTGAAGTGTTTCTGTCAGTTCCAGTTCAAGTAAAAAAGCTCCTTTTAATACTGTTTAAATTTCTATGTATCAAATTATAATCCACTCTATGCTATGAGGGCAATGCCCAAAAATCCTACGAGACAGGCCCCTCTCGGCCTGACACACCAGACAGCGGTGCCCTTATGGCATCTTCACACTGGCAGCTCCCTGGATTTGCTTTGTCTTGAAACCATTTTTTCCTGACCAAATTCTGGTTAGCTGGAGGAACTATTCCATTTTTCAACTTAGCAAGTCCTAGGTTTTAAATTTCTAAATTCTCCTTAAAAACTTTTTAGATCTTTTTTATTTTTCTTTATATTTTGGGTCACGTAGTTTTTCATAGTCAGTTAACGGACACCAGTCAGTACTTAACAACATTCTGTCTGGAAATCTCCTCTTTCAGATCCACAAGTTCATTTTACACATTTTACACAATTTACAAGATTGCTTACATCTTACTGCAAGTAACATTTAGTTACCAGTTATACTATACATAAATGGGGATCCCTTTTCTGAAGACTTACATAGGGATTTTATGAGGAACAGTCTCACGGCCTTTGTGGCTTCACAAATAGCCTGTGTTAGCCCTTCAGGTGAGGCTTCTTTCCGGTCCCAAAGCCAACTCCACAAGTACCGACTTCTATGTTAGTTATGTACAGATGAATACTAAACCAACGTTAATGGTTTCAAATATTCAATCTCTCTCACAGTTCTGTGGGTTGACTGATTATAAATTATTTACATTCTTCCCACATAAAAATGCACACAGCTACTCCCAACATTCCTCAACTCTCATTCCATGAGAGCGCCAGGTGCAGGCGACAGGTGGTGAGGGTGGGCGCTTGGAGACGGCTGGCTCACACCACAGGCATCTGTGGGGGTCTCCTCGGAGTTCAGCAAAGGCTGTCACCAGAGCACCTGGGTTTCCTTCCACTTGAACAAGCCATGTGCCTTAGGCTTCTCGGTTCAGGACTGGGCTCCAAAAAGGGACACTCCAGGAAATGAAGAACTTTCAGATCTCCTAAAGGCTCTGACTTGGAAACCACGTGGCATCTTCTGCACCCTGTCAGTTGAAAGAGCACTAATTTTTCAAGATGTGTTTGAATTATCCATTCTCTGGAAAGCCCTTTTAATTCTATTAGATAATGGCTTTCTTTTCAATTTGATTGAATTATAATGCTTTTCATGCCCAGAATAGTACTTGAATGATGTATTCACTTTTATCTTCACTGGAATGTATGTAAGTTGCTAAGAGAGCTGTGTGCTATTCATGTGTTTTCACCAAGTGCCTAACACTGTGCCTTCTTTATTGGTCTTTTATAAATAAATGTTGAACATTTGATGCTCTAAGTTACTGACATTTAACCATGATTTAACATAGGTTTACAAGGGAAAATTTGTTGGTAGGAATATATATTTTTAAAATAAACATTGTATTTTAAAGTAGTTTTAGATTTACATGAAAATTATGAAGACATTACACATAATTCCAGTATAACCAACATGAGCTTCCTTTAGTAGTAACATCTTACATTAGTGTAGTACTTTTGTTACAATTAAGAACTAGTATTGATACATTATTAATTAAAGTCCATACTTTGTTGAGATTATCCTAGTTTTTACCTCACATACTTTTTTGTCAGAAATACCATCCAAGAAAATATCATTTGTATAAGTCATATTCCTAGGTTCTTTTTGGCTGTGACAGTTTTTCAGACTATTTTTGTTTTTGATGACTTAGACAGTTTGAGAAGTACTGATCAGGTATTTGTTGAATACTCTTTTATTGTGATTTATCTAATGGTTCTCTCATAATTAGACTGGGCTCATGGGTTTTGGGATGAAAGATCACAAGAGATAAAGTGTCATTGTAATCACATTGTATTATTATGCATACTAATGACAGGATTTGTCTCTGTTGTGTTAGTCTTGATCACCAGGCTGAGGTAGTGTTTTTCAGTTTTCTCCACTGAAATCTCTTCTCTTCTTTTCTCCACCGACATCTGTGACATTATGTCCACACTGTACTCTGAGGAAAGATGTTGGGACATGCAGCCCACTTAAGGGGTGAGGAATTATGCTCCACCTCTTTGAGGTCAAGTATCTTTATGAATTATTTTCAGCTCTGTGCAAAGGAGGCCTATATTCTCCATTTTTTTACTCAATTGCTTATATCAATCAGTAGGGACTCATGGATATAAAATAATTCTATTTTAATTACTGTTCTGTACAAATTGTTCCAGCTTTGAGCATCAGGATCTCTCTCAGTTGGCTCTTGTGTCCCTTTGAAATACCTCCTTCATTGTGGATTTTTTATTTTAAATCACTTGCTTACTCCCTGGCACTAAGAAGATGCCTCATGCTCATCTTGTATGCTTTCTGCTCTAGTTCTAGAATCAGCCATTTCTCCAAGGAGCCATGGCTTCTTTTATTAAACAATGGTATGTACAGAAACCAAGTCTGGGTGCTGGATGTTGCTCTTGGATGTCCTTGTTCCTAGGTCCTCTTGCTGATAGAGCAAAATGTATGTACACAAACCCCTTATACACACATATCTATAAGTGTGTCTCCAAATATCCACATGTGTGGATATATTAAGCTAAACATGAGTTCATACACATAGATGTCTTCAACTCTAGTCCATCATCATTTGGGTCACTGTACCATCGTCTACTTGTTTACCTATAATATAAAACTCCAACTGCGGGAAACATGGCTCCCACTATCTGCCATCCCTTTACTTTATTCAATTCCAGTATATACTGTTAGTGGTTGCAGAATTGTTAACCTGTAACCTGTTGGAAACAATTTATCAACTAATGTGCAGTGTTATGTACAGTTTCTTTGCCTTTATCTTACAGACTCCATTCATTCCCAGAACTTTTTCCACCTTCCCCTTCAGTGAGGTTCTTTCATACATTTTGTAATACATTTAGATTATTTTGTCACATTCTACATTCCATCCTGTGATCCCTGAACTTCTCAATAACTTTTTAAAATTTTGTACACATTCAGGTTAAACTTTATCTTGTAAGATTCTATGACTTTTTGACAAATACTCAGTATGTTGCATTTACCATTACAATATCACACAGGATAGCTGCACCACCATAAAAATCCCCTGTCTTCACCTATTCAATCCTCCTTTCCCCAGACCTTGGCAACAATTAGTTTGACAGACAATTGAAATTACACAGTTTGTGGTTTCTCAGACTGGCTCCTTTAACTTAGTAATTTGCATGTAAGTTTCATCTATGTCTTACTGTAGTTTGATCGCTCATTTTTTTTTTATCTCTGTACAATAATCTATCATATGTTGTATCATTGTTGATTTTTCACTTATATTTATCTTGGTTGCCTCCAGTTTTTGGAGGTCATAAACAAAGTTGCTGTTAACCTTTACATGCAGGTTCCTATGTGGACAAACATTTCAAATCTGTGGGATGAATATCTAGGAGCACAACTGCTGAATCATATGGTAAGACTGTATTTTGTTTTGTAAGACACTGCAATATTAGGAGGACTATTTTAATACTTATTTTAACAATAGGCATTTTTATTACAAATAATAGAAATTATAAATAAAATAGAAGTATATGCTGTCAACCTAACACAAAATTTAAACTAGATAAATACAAAAAAGAAAATATAAGTCATCCATAATCCATCATTCAGAGACAATCACACAAAATTGTGTTGGATATTTCTTTTTAGGTATGTTTTTAACTTTTTCTCAAAGTAATGAACATGGTATTTTGCATTTCAGATTTTGCACTGATTCACCCAACTTGAATATTTTTCAGTAATAATAACTGAGGAAGCCAAAGACCACATTGTAACTAATATTTGAGGGCTGGAGTCAATTCTTCAGTTTAATCTATAGTACTGAGTAAATTCATAGAATATTACTTTTTGTGTCTTTAGCTGTTTGTGAAATGTGTGCTATAGTAACATTTTATAATTTTAATTTATAAAATTATAATAAAATTATGCCAAATCATCAGTATAAAATTCTCTCAAATTCCAAAATAATTCTGGCTGCTCTTTCTTGACACTATTTTAATGGAATTCATAGTTTTCAACTTCAAAGTTGTTTTAATAACAAACATAAATTTTTTGCAATTATTCTTAACATTGGATTATATAATTTTTAGATAAAACTGAACATTGGTGGTTTTTTGGATAAATTACTGGGAGTGGGATGTCTTCGAAAAACAATGACTACATTCATAGTGCATGAAACAAAATTAAAATAGGGAGCTTATTTACAAATGGATACTCATCAATGGTTTCATTTTAATAGTCAATT